>NC_140977.1:36855547-36920547 GCF_056783735.1 Eptatretus burgeri | reverse complement strand
ATGTTCCCAGCTCGTTTTTGTGGTTTCTGTCATTGATCCAGCATGGTCCGAAACCTAGTTTAGCCGGGACTTTATTCCCAACGATCCGTTCCTTTTAGCCGGTACGTCCTTGGAAGTGTCGCTCGGCTGCATCCGATCCGGTAAAGTGATCCGATCTGGTAGAGTGATCCGGTTCGGACAAGGCGTACCGAGGGCATGTTCCCCGGTAATTAAATCACGTGATTAATGAGGTAATCTGATTAACCCATAGACGGGAGGACCCTAGGTCACGCGGTTGAGTTATTGGCATCCACATTCGGTTAAGCGACCCGCCGCGTCACAGAATTATCCGTGTGCGACAGCCTACAATTCCGGGGAGTCTGGTGGGAGCCGAGATAGCTTTCCCCACCTCGTGTTCTTCTCACCCGACCCCCGGCCTACAACAATATATATATATATATATATATATATATATATATATATATATATATATATATATATATATATATATATATATATATATATATATATATATATATATATGTATGTATATATATCGTGGCCGCAGCCACTGTTGAAATTGATTACGATGGCCGTGACTGTAAAATCCCATTAAATATAAACTACCGTCTAAAATCCCCCCCACCCCCCAGCCGAGGGGCCTTGCCACCGAGTCGATAACCTTCTCGGGGTCCGTCCTGACATTTTTTGTTTCAGAGGTTTCCTCCTATCTTTCACTGTTCAGGAGATTAGTGCGTGCAGACAAACAAACAAACAAAAACTTCAAAAAAAAAAAACATATATATATATATATATATATATATATATATATATATATATATATATATATATATATATATATATATATGAATGTATTTGGTGCTGACACAATAATGATATCAACTGGTGCTCTTTAGCTTTGGCTTCATATGGATGTTCACTTTTAAAGATATTTGATTTTTTTTGGTGACGTCATTTTTAATTTTTGAAATGCATGTCATTTAATTTCACTGTTAGTTAGTTGTTGAATCTTTTTTTTGCTTTATCGTTGGTCCCCACGAGCATATCTGATTGAAATAGTTTGTGTGAATGCCAAAGTATAGTTGTAATTCTTAGTATAAATTGTTAAAGCACACTGCTCTCTTCTTTTTCAGGGATGACACGTCCCCATGGTGGCTTTTTCACAGGAGGCAAAGGTACGTCTGTTTTTAGTTTCTTGTTTGGACAGAATCAAACAGAAAACAATCTCCAAGGTTTCCTTTCTGTCTGCAGTGATCTCGAATTGTTTGCCTTTCTCTGGGTTTGACCTCTGTTGCTCGGTGATTGGCTTTTTGTTTTTTGAAATGCCTTTGTTTGTTCTGCATGACACCAAATATAAAAGAAGAGTATTTCATTTCAACTGATAACTCTGTTCCTATTAAACCAAAGGAGGTTTATAAAAATTCGAACACGTTGCTATTTACATTTTGTTTTTCTACATTTACAGCATAATGTATTTGCACAATAGATGTGGACTTCAAATAGTGTGTTTACTTCAAAACCACACCTTAATGGCCACTGAGACTGAGCAGGCAGAGCCGAGGCGGTTGACAGTGTGGACCTCATTTGAGCTTCCGTCATACATGGCCATTCATAAATAAAATGTCATCGGTATTTTCACGTACAATCTCACGCATGCTCTCATCGCTGTTCGGAGGGGGTGTAAATGCAACTTCATGGCCGGCCATCACACCTGGTCCCTGTATGATGTAAAAGGGCCTTAACAGTTATGCAAGAGTACACTGTGAATATACAAAATGACCCAGGGAGTAGCAAGCCATTTGGCCAAACAATGTTTTTTACTCTATCCCACACTCTAGTTATTCATGTGCAGCTTGTGGCTGCTGTGCTGCATCATTTTCTGGGGGCATGGCTGTACCACTGATGCAATGCCCCCTGTTACCAGCCTACTGTGGTGTTAATTCAATGGAATGACAGCTGCTTGAACTCAAGAACCTAAGATTTGAAGCCAACCACCCTAACTGTTAAGCCAACACCAGGCTTCACACTGTATTAACTTAATCACTGAATTATTTTATCTTCTATGTACGAACTCAATTCTTACAGTTACTTTATTCTCACTTAATATTCACATCCATTTTCATCTCGAGACAGGCAATTTCACGAAGATACTTACACACAATTGCTCTTCTCTATAGTGAGATCTTTATTGTTCACAATTCAAATGGTAGAAGGAACAGCTAGCATTATGTTCACATCTGAAAGATGAAGCATACGAAGATGCAACGCCCCCCTCGGATGCTCCACCAGGACAGAAGTTTTAGTCCAATTGAGCAGACTGCTGTTGGGAGCCGAGTCCACTGCCAATGAGGCTATCCAGCTATCTCTCAACTTACAACATTCGGCCTTTTTCATGGAGGTCTACCACCCAAATCTGCTTTGTTTTTGATATTTGATAAGACGAGGCACATTCAAGCTGATAATGTCCTGAAACGAAGGACTCAAACCTAGTTCTTCAAAAACGGTTGGAGTGATCTGTGCTGCACCATTTTCAGCAACACATTCATTTCCTATTGATTCGTAAAATAGATGCATAAATCTCCCTCTTCAAGTGGAATTAAGCCACATCGGCCTAAACAACTGGATAAAGCTTTCGTTCATATGAACTTTGAACCATTATCAAGCGGATGAGCTCTGGCTTGGGTGAACCCCACCCCAGCTCTCCCTATCGTTTCATTGTTTCCATGATAATTATGATCCTAAAAGTTTAGTAAATTTATACTGACATTGTTATTATTATTGTTTCCCTCATTTAAGGGTGTGAGGGCAGCACTACCATTTTTGTAGGCAGCATTTCATTGTATGCTTGGTGTTGGCTCTATGGTTAGGGTGGTGGGCTTGGGATCCTCGGATCCTGAGTTCAAATCCCACTCGGCTGTTGAATTAATACCGAGGGGGGGGGGGGTTGACTCTGCCTGTCATCCTTCCGAGGTCAGCAAAATGAGTGCCAGCTTGCTTGGAATCCTGTGTCGTAGTGGTGACCCATCCAGGATTGTGCCCAATAGCCAAGGAGACTGCTTAGGCAGCACCAATGCTCTGTACAGAGTATGGTCCCGATGGATGGATGGATTTTATTGTCTACCACAAGTTGTTTTGAGCTCATTTAAAGGAAAAAAAGGAAAACTAAACTTAAATTTCTACAACTGAGAATGATTAATCTGATCAATTTCACATTCTTGAGCTTGCACAAAAACATTAGGCAGCAAATGTGGATTAGTGAATGTCTGTAATGGTGGCATTGGCATCCTTTATTGGCCCCTGATTGGCTGTGAAACATCAAATGTTTTGAACACGTTGGATGTGAAAATTTCAATGGATGAGGAAATTGACTTGAAATACTGATGAGCGAAGTTTTGAAAGAGGATCAGATGAGTCGAGAGCAATGGGAATACACATTTCATCTGAAAGCAAACAAACAATGGAGATCCGATGATGGAGTAAATGTGGCAATGAAGTTCCATTGATGAGCTATGTGAGGGATGTTTGACAAAAATAACTTTGGATGACTATGAAGATACCAGGCAGTGGAACAGCAGTAGGCTTGATCAAGGTGAAAGTAGGAGTGAAATGGTGGATTTTTGTTGAGCAGTCATAGTGACTGAGGAGTCATGGAATGGTCAATATGAGGTGCACGATAAATGATGATGTGTATGTGATAAGTACAACAACAGTACTTGAAATGAGCAACAATACTTCAAATGGGTGTGACAATTAATAATGTAGAGGGTTAATGGTTGAGAAAAGAAGTACGAATGAACCCAGCATTATTGATGACATCCAAGATTTGTGGATTGCAGAAGAGACTATGAGGAATGAGGATGCCACACATGTTAATTGGACTAATCATGATCATCATGATCTTCATCATGATGTATCATGCTGTATATGGGGTGTTGGTTCTGCAGGAGCAGTTTCTATGGCTTCGGTTACAGTCCTGGACAGGTCGCTACTCCGACACAGGAAATCACTGCAGGAATCTTTTATTTTTTCAGGGTGCCGGGCGATAGCTTGCCTATTCTTCACGAAGGACACCATGGGATCTTTAATGTCCACCAACTAATACCATTAGACAGGACACTCAGTTTAACGTCCATCCAAGCAACGGAGCACACACACATTGAGGAATCACTCTTTAGTAGGACTGGAAGATTTTTTTTTTTGCAATAAAGGAACTTGGTAGGAACAAAGTAAAGATAAAATGAATATTTATAACTTTATGCAGGTATGGTGTGCACATTGCATGTATTTTCAGAAGAAGAAAAACGAAATTCCTGCCAAGAAGTTTATGAGGTCATTACTGACAACCAAACATTTGGATGCTATTTCTCACTAAGAGATAGTTATACATAAGATTAGATGACAATGCACTTTTAATCTCGTTTATAGAATCATAAAAAATATTTACATTGGTTGATTTAGTATTGAGCAATTGCCGTGGATTTTTCAATGTGACGTGTGATGTAAGATAATGAACACCCTCCATCTCTCTCTCTCTCTCTCTCTCTCTCTCTCTCTCTCTCTCTCTCTCTCTCTCTCTCTCTCTCTCTCTCTCTCTCTCTCTCTCTCTCTCTCTCTCTCTCCTCTCCACCATACGGTGTTCATGCAGAGAAACGGGGAATAGATTTGGTGTTCCTTGTGGATGGCTCTGCATCTGTCAGTCAAAAGCACTTCTCGATCATCAAGAATTTTCTGACGTTGTCCATAAATGGCCTGAATGTGGGACCAAGTGCCACCCGTGTTTCGGTGGTACAAGTGGGTGAGACTCCAAAAGATGCAATCTTCCTCAACTCCTTTAATGACAAGAAGCAACTGCTGGAGGCTGTGGTGAAACTAAAAAAGCTCAATGGTGCACGAAATGTGGGGAAGGCCCTGAATTTTGTGACAAACCAAGTGTTGAAACCAAAAAGAGGAGCGAGGGCTGGAATCAAAAAGGTAAGGTGGCTTTATTATCTCCGCCTCCGAAAGTGGAAGGACGTTATGTTTTCACCCCTGTTTGTCCGTTTGTTTGTCTGTGTGCAGGATATCTCAAAAAGTTACTGACAGATTTTTGACAATTTGGTGGACAGGTTGGGTGTGTGACGCAAACAAATTGATTCGATTTTGGTGAGGATCCGAATCTGGATCTAGATACTGGAATTGTTTGAGTGATTCTTCACCATTGAGTTTGCTGATCGGGCCAAAAATGATATACAGTACTGTGTAGTACGATATCTCAAAAAGTTATGGAGTTATGACAAAATTATGTGGACGAGTTGGTTAGATGACAAGAACAAGCCAATTTGATTTTGGTTAAAGGCTGGATCCAGATCCGGCCTATCAGTGGGATACACATCATAAACTGTTCAGCCTGGTGGAAGTATGTGCTCAACTGAGTGTCATTTAGTGGGGCAACTTAGCATAACAATTGTGCATTTTGTGAGGAAAGCACCAAATTTGGCACACTAGTCGCCTATCAGATTATGAACAGATTTGGATATTGGGCCATCTCAAATTCAGACGCTGATGGCTGTGGCAGCCATTTTCCATTGCCATCAAAAATTTTGAGATGGCCCAATATCGAAATCTGTTCAGAATATGATAGGCTACTAGTGTGCCAAATTTGGTGCTTTCCTCACAAAATGCACAATTGTTATGGTATATTTAGCTAAGTTGCCCCACTAATTCTAGTTTGGAAGGTGTTGCCTTGAGGCAGTGGAAAAAAGTTTTATTTTTGACAACTCTCAAAGCTTTGATCACATTTCTTGTTATTGTTATTCGGCCTTTCCATTTCCGAATGGATGACATTGTTACTCCTCCAGGTAATAATATTCTAGCCGATATTTGTTGGTCCAATACCGTCGTGAACAGCTTAGGCTCCAAGGTAGATACGCACCCTTCTGAAGTTGTGCACCTGTGCATACATTTTGACTTTGACCTTTAATGAAGCCTTTTCTTATTGATGCCCTTCAGGGAAAACCTCACGTTCAATAAACGTAGGGTTTCCATGTCTGTCAATGTTTTCTGAAGAAGCCTATTTTGAATTAGGTCAGTGTGACCGATTTTTTTTTTTTAATTTGGTTAAAGGGTCACATGGTCACATATTGGTGATGATCCAGTTTTCTGTATCCTACAAGCCTCTTTGCAAGATGTCATGTTGACCAATTAACCTGATGTGATATTTGGCCCATTTTCACTAATTAGGCCATTTTGACCTAATTTCTTAGTTTGCCCCATTCTGCCCCTCTTCATACCCTTTAACATGCTGATACACATTGGATGTCTGTCAGAAAGGATTTAAGGTCAGATTTGAAGTTTGAAATGAAAGGCCCTCATCATCGTACTTCCTTGCTCTTCCTTTGTTGTTTGTCTTCCTGTTAGATCTCCCCTGCTCTTCCACAAGCCTCACTCCTGTTAATTTTTTGTTCACAATAACATTCTTGTGACCATTATTGTTACTTGCAAATGTAACGTTGCAGAAAAATGGGAGTAGTTGGTGATGATAGGGACAAGGAGTACTTTTATTAAAGTATACTTAATGGTGTACCTGTCAGGGTCGATGTTGCAGAGGTTGATTATATTGTCTCATCTGGTATATTCTGTTCTGGGTACGAAGTATACCTTTGATTGTCTCGTCTAGGTACGATTCCCGACCTTGGCTATAACTTGTGTGATTGGTGTTTCGCAAGCAGAGCATTGCGTCACAAACTGTGCCATCTCTCGGATGGACGGGATGGACATTGAGTTGGGTGTTTTCATTAATGAAGAGAAGGCGAGTTATCGCTGGTGCCCTGATCAAATTACAAATTCCTGCCACCTCTGGTAGAACTTCAGTCCTTGCTCGCCAGTTTGTGAAAGATTTGGGCGAAATATTTTCCCCAGCATCCCCAAACAAAAGGAGGCAGTAATTGGTGACATTAAAGAAGTTGGCGTAGTAGTAGTAGTAGTCGTTGTAGTAGAAGAGGACGTATTGGGTAGCTATTCTCAAAAAAGGTTCTGTACGTGGAAAGCCCTGCCCATTTTAGCCATGAGGAAACTTCATCTTTTTGAATGCTTTAAACTTTACCAGAATTTCACCGATTTTTTATTTTATTTTATTTTAATTGTCTTTCGACACCCCATTGACACCTTCTGTTCATTCAACGTTGTAATGTGATATCCAGGGACTGTTTCTACCGATGCACACTTTTAAATGATGGGTCGGACCTTCGTTATGAACACGGCTTCTGAAGGTGCAGAATGATTATTGTCTCAAAATGCGAAGAATTCTCTCTTTATGTTTTTGCAGATTGTCATCCTTGTACTAGCAGGAAAACCAGCAGACAATGTGAAGGTTGGTGTGGAATCATTGAAGTCATTTGGGGTTAAAATCTCAGTCCTTGGAGCTGGGTACAATGACAAGACTGTGCTGCTTCCAATAGCTTCGTCTCCTGCGTTGGTTCAAATCTTCACACGCTTCCGTCAAATACTTCAGTTCGTGCCAACGATGTATTACCGCTATCAGTTAGTTACCGGGATGAAAAAGCCAGGTGAGCCAGGTTATAGAGAAATAATGGTATGGCTGTGTATGTATGTATATATATATATATATATATATATATATATATATATATATATATATATATATATATATATATATATATATGTTGCAGCTAATAAAGGGTTCGTCCCTTTTCATTATGAAGCGTTTGCAATTTACAATTCTGCGTGCTATTTTGTGCCTCATGAACTATTTATTAGCTGTGCATTTGATTTCACTGATTGACAATGAAAAGGAAATGTAAATCCAATTGCAAGATGCTCTTTGCCTCATTACATGCATGCATTGCATTTGCATTATGTTTGTTATTTTCCTAATGCAAAGTCAAGGCTCATGGAAGATTTTGCCAGAATAGAAGGAACAGTATGGAGCGTGGTGGGGGGGGGGGCATGAACAGCAGGGTTGTGGGACAAATTAGAGGGAGACTTTGGAAAAAAATTAGCGTGGGGAGGAATGGGTAGCAGGAAAAGGCACATAGGGTGGACAAGACTGATACAGAAGGAAACTCTCAGGGAAAGCCAAAAAGGAAAATTGGAAGGTGGGCTTTGGGTTTGGGTGGAGAGGTTAACGAGTGTAGAAAAGTTCATGGTTTTAGATTGGGGTTGATCTGAGATGGTGGTGAACAGCTGTGTTGAAGACCTGGAGGGTTGAATGAGATTGAAGAGAATGTGGAAATTGGTTCCACAGGAGGGAACACAAAGAACAACTGAGTGGAGGTGAGCAGTGCACCTGGATTTTGGGAGTTTCATCAGAATGAGGTTGATGATGGACTCCGTGCATCCTGGAGGAACCTCGGAGGGGGAATGAGGGAGTCAAAGCATGGAAAGAGCAGAGGGTGCAAGACCAGAAAGGAGGCAGTGGAAGATAAAAAGACCACCAACCTGTCTGCAATGGGAAAGTAATAAGGCTATCGACTCAGCTTCATCGTGGGAGATTACAATAATATTAAATGCCTTGGTTTCCAAGGTGTCAAGCTGAGCAAGGAGTGGGACAGGGGAGCCAGCCCAAAGGGGAGAGCAGTGTTCCATCAAGCTGCAGATGAAGTCCTTGTAGGTGGATAAGAGTTCAGGTGTGCCAAGGAAGGACTTTGCATGATTGAGGATGCCCAGTCAGCGGCTAGCTTTGGAGGCTAACTGTGAAATGTGTTTTGCTCAAGAAATATTTGTGGTTGATAGTGAGATCAGGAATTTGAATGACTGAACTTCAAGAAGGTTGTTAAGATTGTAGGTGGGAGGGTTTGCCAGATGGTCCTTTCAGAGAGAGAGTGTGAGAGTGTGTGATTTGTAAGGACTAAAAGACATATTCCAAGTGTTTTACCAGTTTGTGATTTTGTCAAGGTCTGAAGACAGAATTGGCTGCAGCCTGCCTGTCTTAAGGGTGAGAGATGTCATGTCAGCGGTTGAAGTCAGCAGCAAATAGATAAATAGTATTTTCCAGAGAGTCAGAGTTATCATCAGTGAAGATCAGGAATAGGACTGGGCCCAGAATACTGCTTTTGGACACTCCTGCCTTGACAGAGGGAGGAGATGAAAGGATTCTGTTGAGAGCCATACGTTAGCTGCAAAAGTAGAGGAAGTCAGTACACCATGTGTGGAGTTGGCTTTGGATGCCATCGGCATAGAGTTTGGCGAGCAAGGCAGGATGCCAGACTGCATCAAAAACACAAGATATGTCGAGAGAGACAGTCCTGATATTGTTTGATATTGAGGACTGCCATCCATTGTTAGGTGAGTGGAAGCAGCATGTCTAACGTGGAGTGAACTGGTCTGAATCGAAGTTGACGATCTGAGATGAGGCCGTTTGAGAAAGGGGAAGGATTTCATATCAACTGTGATGATGGATTCCATGACCTAGCTGATCTGTCTGTAGTGAAGGAGATCAGTTTTTTGAACCTTCTTATGCAATGCAGTGATGTTGGTGGATTTTCCAGCAGCTGGAAGATGACCTCTGGTAAATGGTAGTGTGAAAAGAGCATAAAGAGGATGTTCAAGAGCTGCAGAGCAGTTTTTTTATTACACGTGATCTGATGCCGTCCGGTCCAGTTGCAGAGACAGAGTCAGAGTCGAGGGTTGACGGAAGCTTCTCCACCTTCTCAGGTGCAAAATACCCAGAATCCAGGAGCATTACGGTGAGTACAGAGAGCAAGGGGTTGGGGACACAAACACAAGATTTGGAAGGAAACACAGAATTGAGGCATTCGGCCTTCCCACAAGCAGAGTCGGCTGTGGTGCTATTTGAAGTGAGGGAAGTGATGGAAGGGGAGCATACACTAGAGACAGACTTAACATGGTACCACCAGGTTTTAGAGGAGGAGGACAAGTTTGAATGTTCATTTTTGAGGTTGGACAGATGTTGTGTTCTGGCTCTTCTGAGAGTGCATACACACTTTTTGTGGACTTTTTGGAATGAGCTGAGATTGCTGTCGGTCACATTAGCCTCCAGGAAGAGAAGACGAGTTGTTTCAGAGCAACTGGCTCACCACATCATTCAGTGTACCATGGGTGGGAAGAAGGGTAGGACAACTGAAGACAAGATGGAATTAATCTGTGCATGAGAGAGAAGGATTCTGTGGAAGAATTCCCAGGCTGAGTTGATGTCAAGGGCAGTAGATATAGGAGACCAGTCCTGAAGAGAAATGGCTGCTTGCAGTCTCTGCCAATATGCTTGAGTGTACTGCCAGTCTCGCTGGCATTGAGGAAGCTCTCTGAGAATAGGCAGAGAGATGTTGACTCTCACAAGCATATGACCTGATGAACCAATTAGAGAAGAGGAAGAGCAGGAGACATTTGTGGGAAAGTTAGTCATCACCAAGTCCAAAAGGGAGGATTTGTCATTCGGAGAAATCCAGTTGTGAAAGTGCACTGATTAAGTGGTGTGTAACCATGGAGTCACAGAAGTCCTTTGCTGAAGTGCCATTGCTGGTTAGATGGGTACCAACACCAAGCCAATGGGAAAAGAAAGATGTTGCTTTAACCCACATATTTGAGTAATGATGGGAATAGCTGTGAAATGGGACTAAGGGCTTACTTGGAGCAAAAATAAAGTGATAAATTTTGCCTCCACGTGAGTGCAAACATGACAAACCCAACAACATCTCGTCCATCAACATCTCCTCCAGTTGACAATGCATTTATTGTACATTGTGTAAGATCCTCCAGAGTAGCACCATAAGGGGCCATTGACAAACAAACACATGGCCAATGGGGAACTAAGAGGAAGTAATTTGACAAACTGTGTGATTAATGGGGAGTGATGAAAGTTGAAATCATGGGAATAAGGTATGGAGTTGAGGGCGAAGAACTTAATCTCGTTTCATATTTTGGCAGGAGAGAACGAGAGAGACTTGGTATTCCTGGTCGATGGTTCTCAATCCGTGACTCCTCAGCAATTTGCCATCATCAAGCACTTTATTAAGTCGACCATTCATGGAGTGGATGTGGGACCACATGCAACACAAGTCTCAGTGGTGCAAGTGGGTGGCCAGCCCAGGGGTGACATCTATCTGAATTCATTCACTAAGAAGCAGCTGCTGCTTGATGCTGTGAATAAGATCAAGAATGTCGGTGGTCCACGGAATGTTGGCAAGGCCCTGAGCTTCGTGGGACAAGTGGTGCTTCACCCAAACGGGGGCTCTCGGCCTGGTGTACCCAAGGTATGTTGCCCTCAGTTGTAAACTCTATAATTCGCAAAAGAAAGAAATTATTACCATTGTCCAACTTCATTCTCATTGTTTTTCTATCTTCACCTCCGTGAGTATTCAGTACATGATACAAATTGTACATTTAAGAAGTGAAAATTCATGATACCAATTTAAAAGGTGCACCGATGCAACTGATACGCCAAAAGAGTCTTTAGATAAACAAATTATATGTATGTACTAGTGGGGTGTGCTTACACATTGTGTAAGCAGACAAACCATGCTTCCCCATTGTCTCGGGTCTCTCAACTGCATTTGTTTTTTTCATTTATTTATATTTTCATTGATGGATGTTGTCCAATGATTGTCAATTTTTCTGGTGTACCGGCTTCGATGTCCATCAGCACACCAAATTTCAGCTTTCTACGTCACTCAGAAGGTACTGATCTTCAATATCAGTTAGTCTGTGAGTGAATCAGAAAGTGATGAGACTGGGACACAGACAGATATTTATTTCAGATGCACCTCCTGACTGTTATGGTGAGCATTGCTGCGGATGATGTCTCAAATGATAAAATCACACAATCTGCACAGAACAACCATCCGTCTGCCACCCAGACAATTGTTCTTGCTAATGCAAACAATTCAACCAGAAGGCACGTGATGTGAACAGCGGGAAAATCGAAACATGAGGAATGTGATGAGCACTCCGCGGATCTCCATTGGTGTGGACTGTGTCCAATGGGGATCAGCAGAGTGCTCGTCACACTCCTCATGTTTCGATATATATATATATATATATATATATATATATATATATATATATATATATATATGTATGTATGTGTGTGTGTGTGTGTGTGTGTGTGTGTGTGTGTGTGTGTGTGTGTGTGTGTGTGTGTGTGTGTGTGTGTGTCGCTTTAAAATGTTTTTTTTTCCTTTGATGCTAAACAAAGTACTGACTAACAAAGTAGTTTTAGCACAAGTACTTTTGTGAATGTACTTGTGTTAAAACTCTTCTCCGACCTGTTTCATCGCCAGACGTTGATTCTCCTGCTCGCTGGTAAGCCAGCTGATGATGTGAAAGCTGGTGCTGGTTTGCTGCACACATATGGAGTGGAGGTTTCAGTCCTGGGAGCTGGATA
The DNA here is from genome assembly GCF_056783735.1 of Eptatretus burgeri. Classification (NCBI taxonomy): domain Eukaryota; kingdom Metazoa; phylum Chordata; class Myxini; order Myxiniformes; family Myxinidae; genus Eptatretus; species Eptatretus burgeri. The sequence goes on along the minus strand of NC_140977.1, from coordinate 36,908,210 downwards.
TAATGATAAGAATGTGCTCGGGCAGATTGCCTCAGACAAGGATGACGTGAAGACGTTCAAACATTTCCGCCAAATCCTTCAATACGTGCGGACAATTTACTACCGTTACGGCCTGGTGTCTGGAGTTGCAAAGCCAGGTGAGCACCTTTTATTTGGAATTTCACCAAATCATTTGCGCTGCAAAGTTTTATCAACCTGACCGTTAAATTATTTTCTTTGAGATTAAGGTTTCTGTAATTATTTTATAACATTAGCTTTTGGTATCCTCACTTGCAAACCAAGAGCAATTTCCTCCTACATGCCACCACTGGGCAGAAAATGTTGATGTCATCCGTTAACACTGACGTGAAGGTCAGGTGTATTTTATGATATGAGGAAGACGTCTTTGGCATTCATTTTATAAATGTGTATCTCAATTGTGTATCTCAATTGTTGATCTCAATTTTCATTATGCTGTATATATTACATGTAGAAGCTTCTCTGTGAGCCTTGGATAGATTACAAAAAATGCTCTGTTCAAAATTGTTGGTAACTCGGCATCTTCAACGCAGGTGTTCACCACCATCTCAGATCATCCCCATTCGAGAACCATAATCTCTTCTACCCTTGTTAACACCACCATCCCAATCCCTCCTTCTTCCAAATTTCCAGATCACCCTCCTGAGACTTCCTTCTGTATCCATCTGATCCACCCCATGCATCCTCTCCTGCCCTCCATTGTTTGTGCAAGTCTGCCTCTATCCTGGCCTTCAACTCTGCTGTTGGTGTTTCGCCCCTCTCTCAACTCACTGTTCCTTTTGTCTTGTTGTGTTATGAGACGTTCAGAGTGCTTGTACTAGCTCTTCCACGAGCCTCGGCTGTATATGTCTAATTCCATCTTTTGTGGGATCCATTGCCTTGTACAAAACTTTTGCAAGATTAATATGCCACAAATAAAATGCCTTACTGCTGAGTGAATGAAGCCGACCTTCTTTTTCCAACAAAAGACCATTTAGTGGCAAAGATAGATGCAGATATTTCAAGGTGATGAGCAGGGGTTGAGAGGACGTAATATTGAGAAAATGTGTTTTTCAAAAAAGGAGAACAACGATGATGAGACAAAGGTGTGCAGGATAGAATGAAAACAGTGTGAAGAAGTGTGGAAGATGCTTGGGAGGAAACTGGGAAAGGGTTTATTAAAAGGTGGGGGTATGCGGAGAGCATGTTGGTGAGTGAGGGTGAAAAATCCGTGTTTGTCTTTGTAATCAAATGATGACCCCTTCATGAAAATCTTTGAGCATGTTATAATCGTAAATGTTGCCATATTGCAGTTGTGAGTGGAGGACGGAAATGTATAAGTGAAAAACAATGTGAACAGTGACATTTAAACACTCTTTTCTCTTTCTTCTGTTCATTGTCGTTCAAAGGAGAGAACGAAAGAGATTTGGTATTCCTGGTCGATGGTTCTCAATCCGTGACTCCTCAGCACTTTGCCATCATCAAGCACTTTATTAAGTCGACCATTCGTGGAGTGGATGTGGGACCGCATGCAACACAAGTCTCGGTGGTGCAAGTGGGTGGCCAGCCCAGGGGTGACATCTATCTGAATTCATTCAATAAGAAACAGCCGCTGCTTGATGCTGTAAATACAATCAAGAATGTCGGTGGTCCACGGAATGTTGGCAAGGCCCTGAGCTTCGTGGGACAAGAGGTGCTTCAACCAAACAAGGGCTCTCGGCCTGGTGTACCAAAGGTATGTTGCCCTCAGTTATAAACTCTATAATTCGCAAAAGAAAGAAATTATTACCATTGTTCGACTTCATTCTCATTGTTTTTCTATCTTCACCTTTGTGAGTATTCAGTACATGATACCAATTATACATTTAAGATGTGAAAATATATGACACCAATCTAATAGGTGGAGCCGCTGCAACTGATTCGCCAAAAGAGCCTTTAAGTAACCAAATTATATGTCTGCACTGGTGGGGTGTGCTTACACATTGTGTAAGCATATGAACTGTGCTTCCCCATTATCTCAGGTCACACACCTTCATTTGATTTTTTTTATTAGTTTTTTTTCACTTATTTATATTTTCTTTTATGGATGTTGTCTGATGGTTCTGTGTTGTTTTTTTTGTCCTGGTGAATCGGCTTCATTGTCCGTCGGCAAACAAAATTACCGTGCTTCACCATTGTTTCAGGTCTTTCTCCTGCATAAAACCTTTTTCATTTTTTTTTTCAGTTGTTTATATTTTCATTTATGGATGTAGTCTGATGATTCTGTGATTTTTTCCGGTGTTCTCGCATCGATGTCCATCGGCACGCAAAATTTCAGATTTCTCGGTCACCCGGAAGGTCCCGATCTTAAATATCAGTCAGTGAGTATGCCTGGTGTTGGCTTAATGGTTAAGGTAGTGGGCTTGGGATCCTAGGGTCCTGAGTTCAAATCCCGCTCAGCTGTTGAATTAATACCAGGTGGGGTTGACTCTGCCTGTCATCCTTCCGAGGTCGGCAAAATGAGTGCCAGCATGCTGGTATACTGTGTCGGAGTGGCGACCCATCCAGGATTGTTCCCAATAGCCAAGGAGACTGCTTCGGCGGCACCAACGCTCTGCACAGAGTATGGTCCTAATGGATGGATGGAGTCAGTGAGTGGATTGATCAGTGAGTGAATCAGACAGTGATTCAAAAGAGCTTTTTACATACATGTGTATAAATAAATATATATAGATATGAATATCCATCCATTGGGACCATACTCTGTGCAGAGCGTTGGTGCTGCCTAAACCAGGCCCCCCTAACAAACGGACGCCAACTTTGTCAGACGGAATGAAAACCCATCATTCTTGTTAAAAAAATAAAAATTGATGAAAAAGCGGCCAAAATTGAAACCGACACAGTAATTACGGTCGCAATAGCAAATATAACCGAAACCAACACGTTTATTCTTCACGGAAGAACGGTCGTGACGGACACAAGAACGGTCAATCCCGAAATAGAACGGTGGGGTATGGAAGCAACATCGGTTATTTCCGTCGCGAAACGGCGGAGACCGAAGCGAAAGCGATTCATTCGGGTTACCATAACGTGGAAAACATGGCGCCTTGAAAAGTTCTTGAAGTTATGGTAAGTTAAATTTAACGTAGTCTGCCTTGAATATATCATGTCTGTTAATGAAAACCCGTTTGTGGTGTGGGATATTATACAAGAAGCGATAAATGCGCCCTCTTGACTTAATGTGTGGCTGACATTTCGTGAAAATCGTGCCCCCGTGCTGCAGCGATCAGTGACGATTGATCGTTTATATTTGCAAGAGGTAAAATTTGATAGTAATCATAAATTGCAAATTCCAATAAAATAACAAAGTTAATATCAAGTAAAAACTGTAAAAGATGCCATACACGATCCCCGATGTTGAACTAGGCATACACAACTGGCGATCCTTCACTCGGGGGCTCGAAATACAGGCAAACCAAACATTATCATCACAACAAAATTCGGTTTAATAAATTGTTAAAACTACATCAGGTACTACCCACTATATATTATCTATATTTAATTTATGTTCGAGGCACAAGCACGAAAAATTTACATACCGTAACAGGTCGTTCTACTGCATCCGCCATCTTGTTCCCACGACAGTAAACGGAATGAACTGCTTTTGTTTTGCTCTCGGACGTTTCGCGATGGAAATTAACCAATCTTGCTTCCGTTCCCCACCAATCTATTTCGGGATTGTCCGTTCTTGTTTCCGTCAAGACCGTTCTTGTGTGTAGAATAAACGTGTTGGTTTCCATTATATCTGCTATTGTGACCGTAATTACTGTGTTGGTTTCAATTTCGGCCGCTGTCTGATCAATTTTAGCTGTTTTTGTAACAAGAATGACGGGTTTTCATTCCGTCTGACAACGTTGTCGTCTGTTTGATGGGGGGCCTGTAAACAGTCTCCTTGGCTCTTGGGCACAATCCTGGACGGGTCGCCACTCCGACACAGTATACCAGCAAGCTGGCACTCATTTTGCCGACCTCGGAAGGATCACAGGCAGATTCAACCCCACCTGGTATTCATGCAACAGCTGAGTGGGATTTGAACTCAGGACCCTCAGACACACATATATATATATATATATATATATATATATATATATATATATATATATATATATATAAAAATATATATATATGTATACATATATATGTATATATATACATATATATATATATATATATCTATATATATATATATATATATATATATATATAAATATATATCTTTATTTATATGTATATATATATATATATATATATATATATATATATATATATATATATATATATATATACATGAGTATTGCTCTCAAATGCCTTTTTTCCCTTTGCTGCAAAACAACACTTTTGTGAATGTACTTGTGTTAAAACTCTTCTCCGACCTGTTTCATCCCCAGACGTTGATTCTCCTGCTCGCTGGTAAGCCAGCTGATGATGTGAAAGCTGGTGCTGGTTTGCTGCACACATATGGAGTGCACGTTTCAGTCCTGGGAGCTGGATATGATGACAAGAATGTGCTCGGGCAGATTGCCTCAGACAAGGATGACGTGAAGACGTTCAAACATTTCCGCCAAATCCTTCAATACGTGCGGACAATTTACTACCGTTACGGCCTGGTGTCTGGAATTGCAAAGCCAGGTGAGCACCTTTTATTTGGAATTTCACCAAATCATTTGCGCTGCAAAGTTTTATCAATCTTACCATTAAATTATTTTCTTTGAGACGAAGGTTTCTGCAATCATTTTATAACACTAGCTTTTGGTATCCTCACTTGCAAACCAAGAGCAATTTCCTCCTACATGCCACCACTGGGCAGAAAATGTTGATGTCATGCGTTCACACTGACGTGAAGGTCAGGTGCATTTCCTGATATGAGGAAGAAGTCTTTGGCATTCATTTTATAAATGCAGTTGTGTATCTCAATTTTCATTCTGCTGTATATATTACATGTAGAAGCTTCTCTGTGAGCCTTGGATAGATTACAAAAAATGCTCTGTTCAAAATTGTTGGTAACTCGGCATCTTCAACGCAGGTGTTCACCACCATCTCAGATCATCCCCATTCGAAAACCATAATCTATTCTACCCTTGTTAACACCACCATCCCAATCCCTCTTTCTTCCAAATTTCCAGATCACCCTCCTGAGACTTCCTTCTGTATCCATCTGATCCACCCCATGCATCCTCTCCTGCCCTCCATTGTTTGTGCAAGTCTGCCTCTATCCTGGTCTTCAACTCTGCTGTTGGTGTTTCGCCCCTCTCTTAACTCACTGTTCCTTTTGTCTTGTTGTGTTATGAGACGTTCAGAGTGCTTGTACTAGCTCTTCCACGAGCCTCAGCTGTATATGTCTAATTCCATCTTTTGTGGGATCCATTGCCTTGTACAAAACTTTTGCAAGATTAATATGCCACAAATAAAATGCCTTACTGCTGAGTGAACGAAGCCGACCTTCTTTTTCCAACAAAAGACCATTTAGTGGCAAAGATAGATGCAGATATTTCAAGGTGATGAGCAGGGGTTGAGAGGACGTAATATTGAGAAAATGTGTTTTTCTAAAAAGGAGAAGAACGATGATGAGACAAAGGTGTGCAGGATAGAGTGAAAACGGTGTGAAGAAGTGTGGAAGATGCTTGGGAGGAAACTGGGAAAGGGTTTATTAAAAGGTGGGGGTATGCGGAGAGCATGTTGGTGAGTGAGGGTGAAAAATCCGTGTTTGTCTTTGTAATCAAATGATGACCCCTTCATGAAAATCTTTGAGCATGTTATAATCGTAAATGTTGCCATATTGCAGTTGTGAGTAGAAGACGGAAATGTATAAGTGAAAAACAATGTGAACAGTGACATTTAAACACTCTTTTCTCTTTCTTCTGTTCATTGTCGTTCAAAGGAGAGAACGAAAGAGATTTGGTATTCCTGGTCGATGGTTCTCAATCCGTGACTCCTCAGCACTTTGCCATCATCAAGCACTTTATTAAGTCTACTATTCATGGAGTGGATGTGGGACCGCATGCAACACAAGTCTCGGTGGTGCAAGTGGGTGGCCAGCCCAGGGGTGACATCTATCTGAATTCATTCAATAAGAAACAGCCGCTGCTTGATGCTGTAAATACAATCAAGAATGTCGGTGGTCCACGGAATGTTGGCAAGGCCCTGAGCTTCGTGGGACAAGAGGTGCTTCAACCAAACAAGGGCTCTCGGCCTGGTGTACCAAAGGTATGTTGCCCTCAGTTATAAACTCTATAATTCGCAAAAGAAAGAAATTATTACCATTGTCCGACTTCATTCTCATTGTTTTTCTATCTTCACCTTTGTGAGTATTCAGTACATGATACCGATTATACATTTAAGATGTGAAAATATATGATACCAATCTAATAGGTGGAGCCGCTTCAACTGATTCGCCAAAAGAGCCTTTAAGTAACCAAATTATATGTCTGCACTGGTGGGGTGTGCTTACACATTGTGTAAGCATATGAACTGTGCTTCCCCATTATCTCAGGTCACACACCTTCATTTGATTTTTTTAATTAGTTTTTTTCACTTATTTATATTTTCTTTTATGGATGTTGTCTGATGGTTCTGTGTTGTTTTTTTTTTGTCCTGGTGAATCGGCTTCATTGTCCATCGGCAAACAAAATTACCGTGCTTCACCATTGTTTCAGGTCTTTCTCCTGCATAAAACTTTTTTTTCATTTTTTTTTTTTCAGTTGTTTATATTTTCATTTCTGGATGTAGTCTGATGATTCTGTGATTTTTTCCGGTGTTCTTGCATCGATGTTCATCGGCACGCAAAATTTCAGCTTTCTCGGTCACCCGGAAGGTCCCGATCTTAAATATCAGTCAGTGAGTATGCCTGGTGTTGGCTTAATGGTTAAGGTAGTGGGCTTGGGATCCTAGGGTCCTGAGTTCAAATCCCGCTCAGCTGTTGAATTAACACCAGGTGGGGTTGACTCTGCCTGTCATCCTTCCGAGGTCGGCAAAATGAGTGCCAGCATGCTGGTATACTGTGTCGGAGTGGCGACCCATCCAGGATTGTTCCCAATAGCCAAGGAGACTGCTTCGGCGGCACCAACGCTCTGCACAGAGTATGGTCCTAATGGATGGATGGAGTCAGTGAGTGAGTTGATCAGTGAGTGAATCAGACAGTGATTCAAAAGAGCTTTTTACATACATGTGTATAAATAAATATATATAGATATGAATATCCATCCATTGGGACCATACTCTGTGCAGAGCGTTGGTGCTGCCTAAACCAGGCCCCCCAACAAACGGACGCCAACTTTGTCAGACGGAATGAAAACCCATCATTCTTGTTAAAAAAATAAAAATTGATGAAAAAGCGGCCAAAATTGAAACCGACACAGTAATTACGGTCGCAATAGCAAATATAACCGAAACCAACACGTTTATTCTTCACGGAAGAACGGTCGTGATGGACACGAACGGTCAATCCCGAAATAGAACGGTGGGGTATGGAAGCAACATCGGTTATTTCCGTCGCGAAACGGCGGAGACCGAAGCGAAAGCGATTCATTCGGGTTACCATAACGTGGAAAACATGGCGCCTTGAAAAGTTCTTGAAGTTATGGTAAGTTAAATTTAACGTAGTCTGCCTTGAATATATCATGTCTGTTAATGAAAACCCGTTTGTGGTGTGGGATATTATACAAGAAGCGATAAATGCGCCCTCTTGACTTAATGTGTGGCTGACATTTCGTGAAATTCGTGCCCCCGTGCTGCAGCGATCAGTGACGATTGATCGTTTATATTTGCAAGAGGTAAAATTTGATAGTAATCATAAATTGCAAATTCCAATAAAATAACAAAGTTGATATCAAGTAAAAACTGTAAAAAGATCCCATACACGATCCCCGATGTTGAACTAGGCATACACAACTGGCGATCCTTCACTCGGGGGCTCGAAATACAGGCAAACCAAACATTATCATCACAACAAAATTCGGTTTAATAAATTGTGACAACATCATCAGGTACTACCCACTATATATTATCTATATTACATTTATGTTCGAGGCACAAGCACGAAAAATTTACATACCGTAACAGGTCGTTCTACTGCATCCGCCATCTTGTTCGCACTACAGTAACCGGAATGAACCGCTTTTGTTTCGCTCTCGGACGTTTCGCGACGGAAATAACCAATGTTGCTTCCGTTCCCCACCAATCTATTTCGGGATTGTCCGTTCTTGTTTCCGTCAAGACCGTTCTTGTGTGTAGAATAAACGTGTTGGTTTCCATTATATCTGCTATTGCGACCGTAATTACTGTGTTGGTTTCAATTTCGGCCGTTGTCTCATCAATTTTAGCTGTTTTTGTAACAAGAATGATGGGTTTTCATTCCGTCTGACAACGTTAGCGTCCGTTTGATGGGGGGCCTGTAAACAGTCTCCTTGGCTCTTGGGCACAATCCTGGACGGGTCGCCACTCCGACACAGTATACCAGCAAGCTGGCACTCATTTTGCCGACCTCGGAAGGATCACAGGCAGATTCAACCCCACCTGGTATTCATGCAACAGCTGAGTGGGATTTGAACTCAGGACCCTCAGACACACATATATATATATATATATATATATATATATATATATGTATACATATATATGTATATATATACATATATATATATATATCTATATATATATATATATATATATATATATATATATATATATATATATATAAATATATATCTTTATTTATATGTATATATATATGTATATATATATATATATATATATATATATATATATATATATATATATATATATATATATATATACATGAGTATTGCTCTCAAATGCCTTTTTTCCCTTTGCTGCAAAACAACACTTTTGTGAATGTACTTGTGTTAAAACTCTTCTCCTACCTGTTTCATCCCCAGACGTTGATTCTCCTGCTCGCTGGTAAGCCAGCTGATGATGTGAAAGCTGGTGCTGGTTTGCTGCACACATATGGAGTGCACGTTTCAGTCCTGGGAGCTGGATATGATGACAAGAATGTGCTCGGGCAGATTGCCTCAGATAAGGATGACGTGAAGACGTTCAAACATTTCCGCCAAATCCTTCAATACGTGCGGACAATTTACTACCGTTACGGCCTGGTGTCTGGAGTTGCAAAGCCAGGTGAGCACCTTTTATTTGGAATTTCACCAAATCATTTGCGCTGCAAAGTTTTATCAATCTTACCATTAAATTATTTTCTTTGAGACTAAGGTTTCTGCAATCATTTTATAACATTAGCTTTTGGTATCCTCACTTGCAAACCAAGAGCAATTTCCTCCTACATGCCACCACTGGGCAGAAAATGTTGATGTCATGCGTTCACACTGACGTGAAGGTCAGGTGCATTTCCTGATATGAGGAAGAAGTCTTTGGCATTCATTTTATAAATGCAGTTGTGTATCTCAATTTTCATTCTGCTGTATATATTACATGTAGAAGCTTCTCTGTGAGCCTTGGATAGATTACAAAAAATGCTCTGTTCAAAATTGTTGGTAACTCGGCATCTTCAACGCAGGTGTTCACCACCATCTCAGATCATCCCCATTCGAAAACCATAATCTATTCTACCCTTGTTAACACCACCATCCCAATCCCTCTTTCTTCCAAATTTCCAGATCACCCTCCTGAGACTTCCTTCTGTATCCATCTGATCCACCCCATGCATCCTCTCCTGCCCTCCATTGTTTGTGCAAGTCTGCCTCTATCCTGGTCTTCAACTCTGCTGTTGGTGTTTCGCCCCTCTCTCAACTCACTGTTCCTTTTGTCTTGTTGTGTTATGAGACGTTCAGAGTGCTTGTACTAGCTCTTCCACGAGCCTCAGCTGTATATGTCTAATTCCATCTTTTGTGGGATCCATTGCCTTGTACAAAACTTTTGCAAGATTAATATGCCACAAATAAAATGCCTTACTGCTGAGTGAACGAAGCCGACCTTCTTTTTCCAACAAAAGACCATTTAGTGGCAAAGATAGATGCAGATATTTCAAGGTGATGAGCAGGGGTTGAGAGGACGTAATATTGAGAAAATGTGTTTTTCAAAAAAGGAGAACAACGATGATGAGACAAAGGTGTGCAGGATAGAGTGAAAACAGTGTGAAGAAGTGTGGAAGATGCTTGGGAGGAAACTGGGAAAGGGTTTATTAAAAGGTGGGGGTATGCGGAGAGCATGTTGGTGAGTGAGGGTGAAAAATCCGTGTTTGTCTTTGTAATCAAATGATGACCCCTTCATGAAAATCTTTGAGCATGTTATAATCGTAAATGTTGCCATATTGCAGTTGTGAGTAGAAGACGGAAATGTATAAGTGAAAAACAATGTGAACAGTGACATTTAAACACTCTTTTCTCTTTCTTCTGTTCATTGTCGTTCAAAGGAGAGAACGAAAGAGATTTGGTATTCCTGGTCGATGGTTCTCAATCCGTGACTCCTCAGCACTTTGCCATCATCAAGCACTTTATTAAGTCGACCATTCGTGGAGTGGATGTGGGACCGCATGCAACACAAGTCTCGGTGGTGCAAGTGGGTGGCCAGCCCAGGGGTGACATCTATCTGAATTCATTCAATAAGAAGCAGCCGCTGCTTGATGCTGTAAATACAATCAAGAATGTCGGTGGTCCACGGAATGTTGGCAAGGCCCTGAGCTTCGTGGGACAAGAGGTGCTTCAACCAAACAAGGGCTCTCGGCCTGGTGTACCAAAGGTATGTTGCCCTCAGTTATAAACTCTATAATTCGCAAAAGAAAGAAATTATTACCATTGTCCTACTTCATTCTCATTGTTTTTCTATCTTCACCTTTGTGAGTATTCAGTACATGATACCGATTATACATTTAAGATGTGAAAATATATGACACCAATCTAATTCACACCAATAAGGCTTGTGGAGACAACATCTGAATTTTTATATTATGTTTTTGCTGTTTTTAGACCACCGTAATATATATATATATATATATATATATATATATATATATATATATATATATATATATATATATATATATATATATATATATATATATATATATATATATATCTATATCGATCCATTGGGACCATACTCTGTGCAGAGCGTTGGTGCTGCCAAAGCAGTCTCCTTGGCTCTTGGGCAAAATCCTGGATGGGTCGCCGCTCCAACACAGCATACCAGCAAGCTGGCATTCGTTTTGCCGACCTCGGAAGGATGACAGGCAGAGTCCACCCCACCTGGTATTAATTCAACAGCTGAGTCAGATTTGAACTCAGGACCCTCAGATATATATATATATATATATATATATATATATATATATATATATATATATATATATATATATATGTATATATAAATGTGTGTGTGTATGTGTATATATATATATATATATATATATATATATATATATATATATATATATATATATATATATATAAATAAATGTGTGTGTGTGTATGTGTAAATATATGTATATATATATATATATATATATATATATATATATATATATATATATATATATATATATATATATATATATATATATATATATATGTCAGTATTGCTCTCAAATGTCTTTTTTCCCTTTGCTGCTAAACAAAACTTTTGTGAATGTACTTGTGTTAAAACTCTTCTCCGACCTGTTTCATCCCCAGACGTTGATTCTCCTGCTCGCTGGTAAGCCAGCTGATGATGTGAAGGCTGGTGTTGGTTTGCTGCACACATATGGAGTGCACGTTTCAGTCCTGGGAGCTGGATATGATGACAAGAATGTGCTCGGGCAGATTGCCTCAGACAAGGATGACGTGAAGACGTTCAAACATTTCCGCCAAATCCTTCAATACGTGCGGACAATTTACTACCGTTACGGCCTGGTGTCTGGAATTGCAAAACCAGGTAAGCATCTTTTGTTTGGAATTTCACCAAATCATTTGTACTGCAGAGTTTTATCAACCTGATCCTTCAACTCTTTTCTTTGAGAATAAGGTTTCTGTAATCGTTCTACAACATTAGCTCTTGATACCCTCACTCCCAAACCAAGAGCAATTGCCTCCTTCATGCAACCGAGTGTGAGCAAATGTTGTATGTCTCTGAACACTCAAGCGAGGGTCAAGGATCGTTTGCTTTTTTCTGCAGTTTTCTCAGACTCAGACGAGATCTGTCACACAGAATTCACAGATTTACAATCAGACTGACAGCAGATAACACGGCAGATCAGACAAACACGACCGTTTACCTTCAAGCAGTTTTTTCTTTCCAGGAGCGAGGCTCATTGAAGAGCCAGGTGGATCTGACACAGGGAAGAGTCAAACATGACTGACATTAAGGGAATGACCTAACAGTAAAAGAGTGGGAGGAGGTGAAGAAACACTGAAACCAGGAAGTAAATTGTTTCGGTGAGGAAAGGTTAATGGGCGTAGTTATGATAATGTGTCAGAATTGTTGATGACAAGATGGTGTTGCATTGCATTTTTGAAGCCCTTATGGGAATAGTGAAACTGAATAGCCTACAGATTGTGGTTCCATAGATGGAAGAAGTGAGGTGTGTAGTCACCTGGATTTTGAAAGTTTACCCACAATTGTCATGAAAATGCTATCTTGTGAGAGCACTTTTCTTTCCCCACTCAGGGGGGCACTTTTGGGAAGAAATCTATCTTCATTGAATGTCACTCTACAGGGTTTGTCTGTGCTCTAAATGCTGAACGTAAACTGAGGAAGCAGCATCGATCATTTTTGGTTCACGAGCGCCAGCCAGAGTGACCACTATATTCATTATGTCTGTGTGTCTGTAGGTATGTCTGTCTGTCTGTCCAGAGCACAACTTCGTGGGATGTTATCCGATTTGGATGAAACTTGAATATGATGTTGATATCAATGCCTAGTTTTGTCTTTCTGGTGGTGGGCGGAGCCACGCCCATTGTAATTTTTGTTTTTTCATATTTGTTCTCGATTTTTTTATCGAAATTTCCGCTCGAGAAATTGTGCGTATTGGCCATATGTACATCATATTAAAAAATTCAGTTTGATTCGGTCAATTTTGAGGGAGACGATAGGTTTTGAAGAAATGGGTGGTGACAGATAGTAGGGTAGCAGCGAAAGGCCCAGTCACACCTTGACGTTTTCGCCAGCAATGGCAACATATCAAAATGTATGTAAAACGCTGGCTTACGCTGAACTTTTGATGTTTTTTTTAAAGATTCGGACGTATTCATAACGAGTTGGTCATATGCATAACATATTAGTAACGGACACAGAGCATTTCGTTGTCTTATAGATAACTTATACCAACGAATGCTTAGCCTGTTGTCAGCGTTCACAACCTATGCCCAACGATAGTCTAACTTATGCATAGCGCGCTGCACGTATCGCCTACGATCACGTGGCGTAGCCTGTTAAAAGGCTGCCGCACAACGATTCAAATCATAACCGCAGGAGAAATGAACGTGTCAACATCGCAGTCACACCTTGGCGATCTTGCCAGCGTATGCCGACCTCTGAAAAATGCGTCTAAAATGCTGGCGCACGTCGAATACGGTATGGGTAAGTTTGGTATCCGTGAATAGAACGCTAAAGTACGCTATCATACGTCGTAGTAAGTGGAGTACGTCTTTAAATTTTAGACGTGTTAAAGTTTTTACGACGTACTTGCCGTATACCTCACACGTTCCGCATGCGATGGGAATACATTGTACGCATGATATGCGATCGTTGACACACGTCGACAAATGTTACTGCTAAGTTACTCATAAGTCGAAACACGTCGAGGTAATGGTTAGCGTCAGTGTTCCAGACTCCCTGGTTTATTTAGTTATTTATTTTTTCTTCGGTATGACGGTGATGTTGACACTTCGATTTCTAGTGCGGTTATAATATAATTAATAGGCTGCCGCTCAACAATTTAAATCATAACCGCACTAGAAATCGAAGTGTCAACATCACCGTCATACCGAAGAAAAAAAACAACAAAAAAAAAAAACAGGGAGTCTGGAACACTGACGCTAACCATTACCTTGACGTGTTTCGACTTATGAGTAACTTTCAAGTAACGTGTGTGGACGTGTGTTAACAGTCGCGTAACGTACCTCCAACACGTTACTCATAGGTTAGAAATATGTTTCGGTCACGCTAAACATTACCTCGACGTGTTTCGACTTATGATTAACTTACAAGTGATGTGTGTCGACGTGTGTCAACGATCGCATAACGTGCCGACAACTTATGGCCAGCGTAGCGGAACTTGTGAGTCATACGCTGGCACAAATCGTAAAATTTCAAGCATGCAAAAATTTGAGGACAACCGCAAAGTACGATGAAAGCCAGCGTACTACGACGTATGGCAGTGTTTTTCAGCGTGCTCTCAATGTTTCCAAAACTTACCCATGACGTATTCGACGTGTGCCAGCGTTTTAGACATTTTTCAAAAATCGGCATAAGCTGGCTAAAACGTCAAGGTGTGACTGGGCCTTAAGATTGAGAACAAGCCGGGAGGTGATGATGGTTCGCGGGCATTATTGAGGAAGCACTACCGTAAAAACCTATCTCTTCCATCAAAATTGACCAAATCAAATCGGATTTTTTTATATGTTGTTCTTATGAACATTACACACAGCTTCGAGGAAATGAAATTGCGAGAGAAAAAATCGAGAAAAATAAAATAAAAATAATAAAAAATAAATTATCACATTGTCTCATCCTTGACTTCTGAAACAATCTACATCGTCAAATACCGCTCGTGAAACGTCGTCATCTCCCGGCTTGTATAATTCTTTCTTATGACTCAGCGAGGATCAGCATCGAACCACTGACGTCACGCAGTCGAGGCGGATGTTCTAACTTCCATGCCATTGGCTCTGGTGCTGAGATTGTTTTTTTCAGTGAACCAATAAGTGCTTGTCATTCATGTTTGAATGTATTTACCTTTTATTCATACAAACTCCTTCGTGATCTTTGTACATTTTACTAAAAAGAATGCGTGGTTTAACTTGATTTAATATATATCGTTGGTATCTTGACATCCCATCTTTGGTGGAATTAATTGCCGAGAACAACTGCTTTGTGATGTATATCCACTACACTTGAAATTGCCTTCTCCTTCCTGAATGAACCCTTTCCTTTTTTTTTATTTCTATTTCCCAATAAAGGGCAATTTACTGGAACAGATAGATTTAGATGTTTCAAGGTGATTAATGGATGTTGGAAGGAGGTAAATTGAGAAAATTGGATTTCAAAAGAAAGATGAGAGGAGACAGAAAGGTAGAAAGGGTAGTGGGGGAGCGGTGTGATGAGCTGTCAAAGATGCGAGGGAGGTAACATGGTTGGAGTTTATTAATGGCTCGAGGTAGGTATGGAGCACACAGGTGAGCTCGGATGAAAAATCCGTGTTTGTGTTTGTAATCAAACGATGACCCCTTCATGAAAATATTTGAGTATGTTGGAATCGTAAATGCTGCCATACTCGAGTTATGAGTGGAAGGAGGAAACGTATTAGTGAGAAACAATGTGAACACTGACGTTTCAACGCTCTTCTCTTTTTCTTCTGTTCATTGCCTTTCAAAGGAGAGAACGAGAGAGACTTGGTATTCCTCGTCGACGGTTCTAGTTCCGTGACTCCTCAGCACTTTGCCATCATCAAGCACTTTATTAAGTCTACTATTCATGGAGTGGATGTGGGACCGCATGCAACACAAGTCTCAGTGGTGCAAGTGGGTGGCCAGCCCAGGGGTGACATCTATCTGAATTCATTTAATAAGAAGCAGCCGCTGCTTGATGCTGTGAATACGATCAAGAATGTCGGTGGTCCACGGAATGTTGGCAAGGCCCTGAGCTTCGTGGGACAAGAGGTGCTTCAACCAAACAAGGGCTCTCGGCCTGGTGTACCAAAGGTATGTTGCCCTCAGTTATAAACTCTATAATTCGTAAAAGAAAGAAATTATTACCATTGTCCTACTTCATTCTCATTGTTTTTCTGTCTTCACCTTTGTGAGTATTCAGTACATGATACCAATTGTATATTTAAGATGTGAAAATATGTGATACCAATCTAATAGTTGGAGCTTATGCAACTGATTTGTCAAAAGAGCCTTTAAATAAACAAGTTATATGTATGTACTGGTGGGGGTATGCTTGCTTACACATTGTGTAAGCATATGAACCGTGCTTCCCCATTGTCTCAGGTCGCTCACCTACTTTTGATTGTTTAAATTCATTTTTTTCTTTCATTTATTTATATTTTCATTTATGGATGTCGTCTGATGATTGTGTGAATTTTTTCGGTGTACCAGCATCGATGTCCATCGGCACACAAAATTTCAGCTTTCTCCATTATCCGGAAGGTCCCGATCTTAAATATCAGTCAGTGAGTCAGTTGAGTGAATCAGACAGTGATTTGAAAGAGCTATATCTATCTATCTTCATATATATTGTGTGTGTGTATCACTGTGACATGTCTTTTTTCCCTTTGCTGCTAAACAAAATTTTTGTGAATGTACTTGTGTTAAAACTCTTCTCCTACCTGTTTCATCCCCAGACGTTGATTCTCCTGCTCGCTGGTAAGCCAGCTGATGATGTGAAGGCTGGTGTTGGTTTGCTGCACACATATGGAGTGGACATTTCAGTCCTGGGAGCTGGATATGATGACAAGAATGTGCTCGGGCAGATTGCCTCAGATAAGGATGACGTGAAGACGTTCAAACATTTCCGCCAAATCCTTCAATACGTGCGGACAATTTACTACCGTTACGGCTTGGTGTCTGGAATTGCAAAGCCAGGTGAGCACCTTTTATTTGGAATTTCACCAAATCATTTGTACTGCAGAGTTCTATCTGCTATTTATTTCAAAAGAAATATGAGAGGAGACACAAAGGTGGAAAGGGTGGTGTGGGAGCAATGTGATGAGCTGTCAAAGATGCTAGGTAACAGGGTAAAAGTTTATTAAAGGCTCGAGGTATGTATGGAGCACACAGGTGAGTGAGGATGAAAAATCCGTGTTTGTGTTTGTTATCACACGATGTTTCGTTCATGGAAATATTTGAGAATCACTCTTGCCACTGTTGGCTAACCGTGCAGGATGGTTGGACGAAAATTATGGCAGAGCGTTAACATAGAGAGCAACATTGAAAGGTAATCTTCTTTTTCTTCTGTTCATTGTCTTTCAAAGGAGAGAACGAGAGAGACTTGGTATTCCTCGTCGATGGTTCTAATTCCGTGACAAAGAAGCACTTTGACATCATCAAGCACTTCATTCAGTCCACTATTACTGCAGTGGATGTGGGACCACATGCAACACAAGTCTCGGTGGTGCAAGTGGGTGACAAGCCCAGGGGTGACATCTATCTGAATTCATTTGATAAGAAGCAGCCGCTGCTTGATGCTGTGAAGAAGATCGAGAAGGTCGGTGGTCTACGGAATGTTGGCAAGGCCCTGAGCTTCGTGGGACAAGAGGTGCTTCAACCAAACAAGGGCTCTCGGCCTGGTGTACCAAAGGTATGTTGCCATCAATTGCTTCAAACTCTATAATTCGTAAAAGAAAGAAATTATTACCATTGTCCTACTTCATTGTCATTGTTTTTCGAGCTTCACTTTTGTGATTATTTAGTACATGATACCAGTTATACATTTAAGAAGTGAAAATACATGATACTAATCTAATAGGTGGAAGCGCTGCAACTGATTCACCAAAAGAGCCTTTAAATAAACAAATTATCTGTCTGTACTGGTGGGGTGTGTATGTCACCACATCAACACTCTTCACACCTCTGAGAAAGAGAACTAGCTTGTTCTCGAAGCGTCAAACGTTAATAAATATTTTATTCTCGTCCGTCCAGTGTGCTACCTTCGACCAATATGTACAGGTTTTTACACACTGTATATCCACTGATTGTTGTGTATTTCTCAAACACTGCAATTGGATAGTAAATTGATAAACAATCTCATAATAAGGATTTTGTGATTATTGCTGTCATGGAGATACTCCTAAAACTCATTGTCATCTCTCTCCATCCCCAGACTGTTGTAGTCGTGCTCGCAGGTAAACCCTCTGATGATGTCACATCCGGCGTTGGCTTGCTGAGGACATTTGGGGTTGATGTTTCCGCACTTGGAATTGGTGTCGGCAAAGATGTCCTGTCAACAATCATCTCATCCCCAGACCACGGGCAGACCTTGCCAGATTTTGATAACTTTGTTACCTACTTTAAATCCTTCATCATCTTCATCAAAAATCCAGGTACATATCAAATACACCTGGAAGAATGAAATATGAACGCATTCTGAATATAATTGTTGATAAAAATGATGTCAAACATCCAGGTGAACATTAAATATCTTATATGCAAAGGTTTGTGAAATATAGTCTGACTTTGTGAGTAAACTTTTGGCAGACTTTTTGGGGGGGGGGAATTGTTGAAGAGCGAGTTAAAATGCCAATTAGTCTGAAACTTTTACAATGGATAATCATAATCCATATTACACGCCGATACGGGATTACAGGATTAGGAAATATCTATTTTGATTATCTTTATTCAACAGTAATGCAACACTAGGAAGGACAGGATAGCCTGGAGGTACGCACACTCACCTCTGTACTGTCCAGCTTGGGTTCGACTCCCGACCAGCCATAAACTGTCATGCTGGTGTTTCACAGTCAGGGCGAATCGTCAATGTGTGTGCCGTCCATTGGATGGATGGTAAACTGGGCATCCCATCTGCCGGTATTAGTTGATGGATATTAAAGATTCCACGGTCTCCTTCTTGAAGAGCAGTCGAGTTATCGCCAACACCTTGGACAATCCCACACGCCTGC
This sequence comes from Eptatretus burgeri, assembly GCF_056783735.1. Classification (NCBI taxonomy): domain Eukaryota; kingdom Metazoa; phylum Chordata; class Myxini; order Myxiniformes; family Myxinidae; genus Eptatretus; species Eptatretus burgeri. The sequence continues at coordinate 36,889,390 of NC_140977.1, read as the reverse complement.
CCCGACTACCACTGGGAAGGCAAAGGCATACCACCTAGTGTTATCCTTGTCATGGGGCTGCTTTGGCAACACCGAACAGTTTGGTGTTGCCTGTCTGGAGGCAGAGGCTGTTTCGAGGCAACACCAAAGAACATTGGTCGACGACAGTCTAGAGATGTTTTGGCTATTCTCCATCAACGACAACTTTCCAGATCCTGATCTCTACGTATCTTCAAAATCTAATCTTGAAATCTTTTTTGCTCCTCGCGAAAGTGAATGTTTTGCTCAACTCAATGTAAGGTTGGAATTTTGCTCCTGTCATGTTTTGTTTATGTTAGACACCTTTCAATTTAAAGAGTGTCAACTAACTGCTTTGAACAATATAAACATCAAGATCTATCTCTCCCACCTTCATGAAAGCTAGAGACTTATGATATGGCCCATGGATTTTAAGCTTTATGCTGTCGTATATTTTCTGACTGCCAGGATGGTGCAGAGGTGGCCTTTGAACTGTCTAGTCTGGGTTTCATTGCTGACATGGCTATCAGCTGATGGATCAGGGATTTATGGGCATGACGTTGTTTCACAAAGTGCGTCGTCACTTGGATGGACATTACGCTGTGTGTCCTGTCTAATAACGTTGGTTGGTGAACGCTAAAAACCCACGTTGTCTTTTGCAAAGACTATGTGATTGTCACCAACCATAAGCCATCCTACCACAAATTCTAAATTCTTGCTCTTAAGTGCTGGGGCACAGCATCTGCAGCACAGCTCCATCTCAATTTCGATGCAACCAACATTCCAAATTGAATATGCATTCGCAAAAATCGAAACAGATTTTCGAGGTGCTCAATTACCCTTCTCACAACCTCATCCCACACAAACTACCTCCTGCATTGCCTACGGAGCTGATACCCAGGGCAATCAATTAGGATTCGACTTGTACACAGACACACCATTCAACAGCACAATAAAAAAAATTCAATTTTCTATTTAAGGTAGTTCTCTGTAAGGAGTTCAAAGGTAGTTCTCTGTCGAGAATTTAACCTCTGATTCTGATGTACCATACTCGGTTACAGAGCATCTGTGCTGCCGAAGCAGTGTCTTGGCAAGGGTTATACTGGGTGGTTTGCCATTGTCTTCCCAATAGTAGTTAGGGCAGGAAATTGTAATTTGTTCATGGTGCTGGCAACATAATAACTCGCCCGTGGTGCAGTTCATGATAACTCACCTACTCTTCGTGAAAGACACCTTGGGAACGTTAACGTCCACCGACTAATACCAGCGGACGGGACGCACAGTTTAACATCCATGTGAGGGACCGCACACACATTGATGAACCACCCTGCCTGTGAACACCAGGATGACAGTTTATAGTTGGGTCGGAATTCAAACCCAGGCTAAATGGCTTCGATGCAAGTGTGCATACCTCCAGGATGCAAGCAAGTGTGCATACCTCCAGGCCATCCTGCCAGCCCCAAAATGAACCGATTGCATTTAAATATTTAATTTCTGGATGCAGAATGGAAATTCATATACAAAGGAACCACAGCCTCAGTGTCACCACACTGTCAATGTAGTGTCAATGGGTGGTAGCACAATCCAGTGTGAACTTAAACTTGGAAACGAGGAGGCCATTTAGATCATCATAACCATGTTGCACTTCCGAGTTAATGTCAGCTGCAGCTTTAATCAATCTTCTTGATGTTTTACTGATGGCTCTAAAGAACCCGATTTTGATCAGGTGAACCAACGGATGCACCATGAAAAAGGCATCGCATCACAAACTGTTATTTAGCCGGGTTTAACCCCTTAAGAGAATTCAAACCCAAGATTGGGTAAGCAGAGTTGTAGATGTTGTGTCTGGATTTCCATTGTTGTGAATCGGTGGTGATAATGCCATTGATGGAACCTAAACTTATCTACCTTTTTGCATCGATTCTGTTTTTGCCGTATTTAGAGGAAGTGGTTCTACCGCCGGCTCCGAAACCGGTACCTGTGAAACCACCTGTTGTGAAGCCTCGACCTCCCATCGCTGAACCATATGCTCCTGTTGTCAAAGGTTTGGAAGTTTTGATGTTTGTCTCACACAGCAAATGTCTCTTGCACGTCAATCTCGCAGGAAAAGGACTTCCCAAATAAATTGGCGGCCATATTCATGAACCATTTCATTTGTTTTGTACATATTTATCCTTGATTTGACACCGAGTTACAACACAGATCAGAGGTTTGGAGGTAAACACAAATTTGGAAGATAATTGACCATTCCATTTTCTAGACTGACATAATTATTTCTCGTAGAATATGAAGAAATGTGGAAATTGACAACAAAAGATTTGAACAAACACTCAACATATTATTTACTCAAATAATTGTGCTTTCATTCAAATAATAATCCTTTGTCTGAAAGCAATTGATGTTGCGTAATTTAATGAAAGTAATAGGGCCAATCGCACCTTGCTACAAAATCGACAAGAAAAACGCTAGAAGCCCGTTCAGGGCGGTAAATTGGCCTGTGTTCTTTTGGCAAGGGTTTGTCACAATCGCACAAAAGAAAGCAGATTTATCCGGAAATACGAACTCGAATTTGTTTTTGATTTTTTTTTTAAGATAAATTTGTAACTGGAAATAAATTGCAGATTGCGTGGTATGGGGAAAGCCCCGACTTTGGGATGCCAGTTGCTTGTTACCCCCACCACCTGAGGTTGGCAAAGGTAAAGTTTTCATCCCTGTCTGTTTGACTGTTGGTGAGCAGGATATCTCAAAAAGTTATCGATGGATTCTGATGAGATTTGGTGGACAGGTTGTGTGTGACAAGGACGAATTGATTCCATTTGGGTGAAGATCCGAATCCGGATCTGGAAACTGGAATTTTTATAGTGTTTCGTCATCATTGAGAGATCGGGCCAAAAACGACATAAAGCACGATATCTAAAAAAAAGTTATGGATGGGTTATGACAAAACTAGGTGGATGACTTGGGTAGGTGAGAAGAAAATGCTGAGCCTGGCAGAGGTTTGCACTCTACCTAATGCTATTGTGAAGTCGTTTTCTTCACTAAAGCCAATGTTTTAAAACTCGGCCTGTAACTTGGGACTAACTAGCCAATCGGGCAATATAAATCAACTTCCTACTACAGTTTGCTTGGTGAAAGGCTGAATCCTTCAATCCTGCTTCTTTGCAGCTTCACATGGACACTTACATTCCACGCCTTCCAAATAACTAATGACAACAGATTCGCTCTGCTTCCTCACTGTGATATTTAAGTAGTTCTTGAAGAGCAATACAAGTTTCCTCTTGCAATCAAGTAAATATCAGAAAATTTACAATTTTTTTGACTTGTTTTTAATAGATTTTGAAAGCAATCTCATTAAATGTCTTAAAATACAGAAAAACCGAAGGTGGACCTGCTCTTCGTTGTGGACAGTTCTGAAGAGGTGTCAGACACACACTTTGCTCGAATCAAAGAATTCTTGAGGAAGACAATCCAGGGCCTTGAGGTTTCACCTGAGAAGACACTGGTATGCTTCAGAGGGTTTACTTTAATTGTGATAAATTAAAGAATCAATAAGGAGCAGGATTTTGAGGTTTGGAAATATTGTTGGGCTTGAATCGTAAGCGTTGGCTCGGCAGGTCTTACATGTTGAATCTCCATCAGGAAATCTATAATTGGACAAAGTTATTTTTTGCATTGGGAAAAAAAGAACCTTAAAGTTTCTGAAAATTCAAAGTAACCGGTTCCAGGAATTTCCTGTAAAAGAGCAGGACAGCCAACAAGCTCCTGAAAATATTGAATACGAGATCCAGGGAAATTGTATGGTTGTACTCTATTCTTTCATCTGTAGCACATTGCAATGGGTTTTCATCATAGTTCGGAGCACAACTCTGCCGCTGATGCAGTATTCCTGGAACCTGGTTACTGAAGTCTCTAAATAACCCAATTTTGATCAGGTGAACCAACTTGTGCACCATGAAAAAGACGTCACATCACAAACTGCTATTTTGTCGGACATAACTCTCCCAGAGAATTGAAACTCAGGTTTTGGTGAGCAGAATTGTAGATGTTGTGGCTCGATTTCTGTCATTGTAAGTCCGTGATGATCGTGCCATTGACAGAACATCAAGTTATCTGCCTTTTTGCATCAATTCTGTTTTTGTTGTATTTGGAGGAAGTTGTACCACCATCAGCTCCGAAACAATTACTTACAGCCCCTTGTAGGTTCCGGGAGAAATTTGTGATTTGTATAGCATGTTGGCAAGAGCTCATCTACTCTTAAGGAAAGACACCATGGGATCTTTAACATCCACCAACTAATGCTGGCAGACGACATGACCAGTTTAACGTCTTTCAGAGTGACAACACACCCATTGATGGGTCACCCTGCCTATGAAACACACTGGGATGACAGTTTATAGCTGGGTCGGGAATCAAACCCATGTGTGCATACTTCTAAGCTGTCCTACGAGACCAATTTTATGGTGTTTCATTCTTTTACAAGGCAGCAGGCACCAATTTAACCATAATGACAAGCATAGTAATGTTAAAATGTCAATTTTCTAAACCTCTCTTTTCTGAATTCAAAACTAAGTTTCACTGAAGTGTTTTGCACAGTTACAGGAGTTACCCACTCAGCCGTTGGAGTGCTCCGTTGCTTTGTATCGTAAATTGGACATTGTTCTCCCATTGGTGATAGCATTAGACACTGTCCATATATGGTATATGCATTGTGGAGGAGGGGGAGGGAGTATATTGAAAAATTTAAAATGATGTAAAGGAATATGGAGGAAGGTATGGAATGTGGAAAAAGGCAAAAAAGGGTTGACAGGAGAGATAGGAGCAAAGGAAGAGGAGGTGTTGGCTTTGTATAGGGCTTTCCATGCTGTACAGGTAGACCACAATATTATTCCGATAAGCCATGGGACTTCATCTGTTCCCGCTAGGTCGGTGTGCTGCAGATCGGAAATGAGCCACGGACTGAAATCTTTTTCGACGGGTACAAAACGAAGGAGCAACTGATCTCAGCAATTGTACATATGCCAAAGATCGGTGGTGCTCGCAACCTGGGCAAGGCTCTCAAAGTGGTGAAAGAATTTGTTGTGGAGAATAAGCTTGGAGCTCGGAAGGATGCCTCAAAAGTGAGTTCCCATTGATACCATCTGTAAGATAATACGAATGAATGAGAGGTGATGATGTCAGTGAATTAAGGCCAAAACTACTACTACTACTACTACTACTACTACTTCTACTACTACTACGACTAATTCGCATGCCTAGCTAAGGGGGATAGCCTTCCCCTTGGGGGTTGGCCGTTTTGCACTTCGTTCCCTTGAGTTGGGGGAACGTGGGTGAATGAAAATTTTGTGGTTGTGTTTGTAGGGGCATGACGTATTGTCATCACAATACAATGTGATCTTGCTTTCCACTGCTATAATCATAAGCTTTAATCAAAAGGACCATTTTATTGAAGTTTCTTGCTGTTATACCACCTCATTGTGTGAGTATAGTACTATGAGCTTGAGAGATGTACTTGCAGTTTTATATAGCTGTATGTATATAACTCTATATATATATATATATATATATATATATATATATATATATATATATATATATATATATATATATATATATATATATATATATATATATATATATATATATATGAGATGAGTACATATAAGCAACTGTGAGTACGTCAACATAACTCAATGGATGTACTCACAGCTCTGTGCCACGTGCATGTGGCAAGAGTACCTGAACAGCTATAACTCCCTTGCACTACGTACTTAATAGACGTACTCACGTTGTACTATGTACTTAATGGACAAACTCACATTGGCTACGTATTCAATTGACGTACTCACTTCTTGCTGAGGAGAAAGGCGGAGCTCGGATTGCACATTCGCACGTTTACCCAACACTTGCTCCTGCCCAACGCACTCTTGTTCAGAAGAGGGATGGAGCTTGCATTAAGCAGGGAAACAAACAAGCTCTGTTCTATACATGAGAATAATCAGATTGAAGACTTTATTTTGCGATATTGATTGACAATGCGGACAGTAATCATGTTTTGATGGATTCCAGGCGGTGACATTGATCCTTGGTGGAAAGCCAGCTGACAGTTTTGAAGGGACCGCAACAACACTGTTGAAACATCATGTATCAATGGTGGCAATCGGTGTGGGATACACCGATAAGGTCGTTCTCCAAAAATTTGCTTCTTTCAGCCATTTCATCAAAATCTACGTCACTTATGAAAAGTTATGGCCTGGAACAATTACCATTCCTACAAAGCCTGCTCCAGGTGAGATGGTACAAGATGAAAACTCACGCTTGCAAACTTTCTTTTACCCTGTTCTTCACCCAAAATCTTCATGTTTTATCACACCATTCGTTTATTTCTGCAATTATTTTGCCACCACAATTTGCACAGTAGATGGTACATGTATCCTTTTTTCCACAAATGATATTTCAAGGTGCAGCATTTTCCCAAACATAACAAGGAGAAAATTGCATGTGATCGACAAGCTTGCTCTAATTTACCAATTTTTGCTGAGCCAAATCCTCGAAGCTACATTGTACGTTGTCTATATTTCAAAGGAATATGATTCCGTGAAAGATAGTGTTGTTCTGCATCAGTGAAAAAGAGAAATAATTTATTTTTATCAACCAACATTTGTTGAGAGTGTCTGTACCACTGTGAGAAATATGATGAGACTGACATTTTGAGCTGTTGGTCTGATGAAGAAGGCCCATGCTCTTAACCATGTTTCAGGGCATTCAAGATAAGTCGAGAAACATTTCAAAGCGAGAACTAATTTTGGACAGGTCGGAACTCCAATGCGGGACACTCAACCGAATAAGATTTGTGGAGGAATTTGTAATTTGGTTTCAGGTGCCGGCGACAGCTTGGCTACTCTTCACGAAGGACACTGTTGGATCTTTAACACCCACCAACTAATGCTGGTGGACAGGAGATCCAGTTTAACATCCATCCAATGGATGGCACACGCAATGATGCCTCGGCCTGCACGCAGAATACCAGGGCGATAGTTTAGAGCTGGGCCTACATTCAAACGCAGGCTAAATGACTCAAAGTCGAGTTGGCATAGCTTTCGGCCATCCTGTCAATTCCTTTGCTAAATTTGAGCAAAAGAGAGATAAAGCTTTTGTTAACCTCAACCTCCAGTTGATATAATCTGTTGTCTACCTTACCCATCATTATATCGTTTTCAGCTCCTTATATTTCCTTATCCATCCATCCATTGGGACCATACTCTGTGCAGAGCATCAGTGCTGCCGAAACAGTCTTCTTGGATATTGGGCACAATCCTGGAAAGGTCACCACTCCGACACAGTATACCAGCAAGCTGGCATTCATTTTTGCCAACCTTGGAAGGATGACAGGCAGAGTCAACCTCACCTGGTATTAATTCAAAAGTCAAGGGGAATTTGAACTCAGGATCCTAGAAGCCAAAGCCCACTACACTAACCATTATGCCAACACCAGGCATACGTATTTCCTTATCATGTGCAGTATCTCTTCTTGTCACAATCCCAAGAGCTTTTAACTGTTGACGGAGTAATTTTCTACTTTATTGAAGAAGTCAGATTTTGTTTTGCAGTTTGTAATCCAATTTGGTGGACACATGAGGTATCATATGACCCGCCAACATTGCATGCAACATCTCTAGCTCGTGTATATATTTCCTGACTGCCTTTTTACCCATTTCTCTGCCCCTTCCATAGTGTGCAATGTCAAGCAGAAAGCTGATGTGGTGTTCCTCCTTGACGGCTCAAGTAGTGTTAAAGAAAATAACTTTGCAAAGGTTGTTTCTGTGGTACGGATGATCATAAACCGCTTAGACATTGCAGCTGATCAGGTTCGTGCTGCTGTAGTGCAGTACAGTGGATCTTTTGTGAATGGCAAAAACAAGTTGCACTTCAATTTAGACCAGTATACAAGCCGTGCAGACCTCCAGAAAGCCATCAACAAGATATCCTACATGAAAGGATTCACTTACACAGGCCAAGCCCTTGATTTCACCTTGAAGAACGTCTTCAAAGCCAAACCACGAGCTGATGCCGCCAAGGTAAGACCACAGTTCATTGACCGCGGACATCATTGCATCCATCAAGACAGTCTCTGTGATTACAAAAAAAGAACTCTCAAACACTTTTTGCAAAAAGATTCAAAAAAACATTTTAGTTTTCTGGAAATAGACTTGGAATGACTGAACCCTGTCCATCATTGATTTGGCTTGGCAGGACACACAGAGAGAGATTCGGCTGTTCAAAATGTTCTGCGAATGAGATGCTCACCATCGTTCAAAACACCAATGTTGATAGATTTATCGATACACATGTATCTAAAGTTAGAAAAAAAACATTATTTTGTTTCGTCACATTTATTTATATAGTTTTTTTGTTCTAGAAAAAGAAAAACCATTGGCATCTTATCTCAAACTATTGTATCTTGTTTGTATAAACCTTTTAATTGCCCATGGAACAATGAAGCGACATGTCATTGGTGTTTAATTAATTGTTGTAAATTATGTCGTTTTTCTTAATTCGTCTGCATTCAATTGCAGTGCAAGGCTGCAGGGTGGCATCATGAACTGAGGGTGTGGCTGTGCCGCTGATACAATTCCCTCTGCTGGTTAGGGAAGGAATTTGTAATTAGTTCCGTGTGCCGGTGATGGCTCACCTATTTTTCGCGGAAGACACCGTAAATTCTTTGACATCTACCAAGGAATGCTGGCAGATGGGACTCTCATTTAACGTCCATCCGAGGGACGGCACACACATTAATGAACCACCCTGCCTGTGAATCACTGGGAAGAAAGTTTATATCTGGGTCGAGATTCAAACCCGGGCGAGACAGCTTCGAGGCAAGTAGTGCGTACTTCCATGCGATCCTGTCAGCCATTTATACCATCAATCTTGCCGATAGTAAAGATTGTGCAAATATTCACGTTTTATTCACCAACAGGCACTTGTAATCTCTCCCGATCCCATCCCTTCGAGAATGGGCTAATCAGAACAAATTTACAGACCCTGTTACTGTCGAGGGATACAGTTTAGCCATGGAATTGTTCATGAGACTTGCCACGAGTTCCCTCATTGTTCCGACAAAGAGCAGATGGAAATCCACCAGCACAACATAAATCCTCTACTTTCACAATTTCTTCAAAATGTACATCATCTCTGAATTTGTGCTTCACACTGAATTGGTTTACATGAGGTTCCAATGATGGTTTATTCCAATAACTTGACTATAACCCGTGTTTTATCTCCAGATTTTGATCTTGATCACCGATGGCAATGCAAATGATAAGGTTGATATCCCAGCAAAGAATATGAAAGGCTTTGGTGTGAGTGTGTTCTCCATCGGTGTGGGGAATGTTAACATTGGCCAACTCAAGGTACACGACATTTTATTTTTCAATCTAACAATATCTTTTCATTCATGTTTTACCAACTTCTGCCTGAATCTATTCCCTTGTTTCACTTCCGCAGTTGCTATCTGTACTTCATTCAATCATCGTTTCTTGCACACTAATTATTTACCTTTTTAAATCACAGACCATCGCCAGTGATCCGGACAATGAATTTGTCTTTACGGTGAAAGATTTCAAAGGACTGGACACCATAATCGAAAAACTCAGTTTGACTGTTTGCCAAGAAACAGATGTGAATCGTCCCAAAGGCAAGTGTCTGACATCCAAATGACTTGCGCGTAACGTCTTGATTTAACAACACCAAAAAGAGAAACGAGTCTAATTTTTTGCCTGACTTTCCTGCAACTTCAGCATTGGTGTGGTTGAGAATGAGGTGGAAGCTGGATGTTTGAACCAATCATAACTAAGTGCAGATTTAGCACATTTGTTTTGTGTTTTTTGAAAGTCTCATAAGTTTGATTATAGAATATACATACAGGACTGTATATCCAGATACAATCACGTCTCTCATCCGTAATTGGAAGGAATAACCAATCGGCTCTCACCTAATCAATTATACAATGCTCCCAATGCTACATGCCTCAAGGGACAGGGGTGTCAGGTCAGGTATGGGAGCATATGTTGGAGCATCGCTTCGCTGTGTCCACTTTCCACCGGTACTCCAGGGACCTTCGTCTGGCCATCCCCTCAGCAGATGCCTAGCTCATCCACATCTCCTTGAGATCCCTATCAACCTGCTGCAACCATGAGGTATGTGGGCGACCTGTTGGCCTCCTCCACTCATGAGGCTCCCTTGCTAAGAGAATCTGGTGAGCAGGATCAGCGACAGGAAAATGAACAACATGTCCACACAGCTGCAGCTGATGCTCATGGACTATACAGGTAACAAATCTTATCTGAGTCAATCTCTAGAACCGCTCGTTGGACACAAGGTGTGACCATTGATTGCCAAGGATTCTCTGAAGAGACCTGGTACTGAAGAAATTAAGTCTCTGTCTCAGATCCCTGGTCAGAGTCCAAGTCTCACATTAGTGGAGCAAGACTGGAAGCACCAAGGACCTGAAGACTCAATCTTTTGTCTTCCTGCACAGGTACCAACAGTGCTACACCCCATGATCCAGTGAATCCATGACTCCCCAGGCCCGACACAGACGTCTATTCACCTCTGGCTCACAGCCATACAACGGAGACATGAATATCACTGCCATGGTAAGTGAATCAATCTCTCCATGACCTCAATATCCTTGCCAGGACAGGATAGCAGCATATAGACAGGATCGCAGATAGGATAGCAGACAGGTTCTTCCATTAGCCACGTTGCAATGCTCTTTAACATGAGGAGAGGAACAGTTTATGACCTCAGAAGACGTTATCAAGCCACTATATCAAGAAGTGGACGTCTCAGGAACAAAGCTTCCGCTCACGACCAATGCATTGGCATGATCCATTTACACAATCGGTTTCAAAATGGCCAGGGTACTGCAAACACACTCCCTGTACCTCAATGCAGTGATTGCTGTCAAAAGTGGACACACCCGGGTGTTGAGATTGTTATTTCCACGTTTAATCACCATGTGAGAACATTTGCTGCAAAGTAGCATGATGTGATTAGGTCACAACGAAATGGACATTCAGCACCTATTTCTGTCAGAGGTTTGCACCTCATCTGAGTCCACAATTATGTCACATAAATATATCCCATCACCAACCATCGGTGTTTGGGTTTTTAATGCCGGAGAGTATACATATACACTCGTGTATATATATATATATATATATATATATATATATATATATATATATATATATATATATATATATATATATATATATATATATATATATATATATATATATATATATATATATATAGGAATGAATATTTATTAATCAAACATATGGGACTTTCAAAACGCAAAACAGAGCGATTCGTAGAGCAACCTTTTTCAGAGCAACTGCATACTGTGATTCATTTTCATGATTGAATGAAGGAAAAATATATAATCGAGTGAAATGCTGGTTCACTTTCCATTTTTTTTCACAGCACCGAAGCCCGCACCAGTTCCAAAGCCCGCACCAGTTCCAAAGCCCGCACCGGTTCCAAAGCCCGCACCGGTTCCAAAGCCAGCACCGGTTCCGAAGCCCGCACCGGTTCCAAAGCCCGCACCGGTTCCAAAGCCCGCACCGGTTCCAAAGCCAGCACCGGTTCCGAAGCCCGCACCGGTTCCAAAGCCCGCACCGGTTCCAAAGCCCGCACCGGTTCCAAAGCCCGCACCGGTTCCAAAGCCAGCACCGGTTCCAAAGCCCGCACCGGTTCCGAAGCCCGCGCCGGTTCCGAAGCCCGCGCCGGCTCCAAAGCCCGCACCGGTTCCAAAGCCTGCACCGGTTCCAAAACCTGCACCGGTTCCAAAGCCTGCACCAGTTCCAAAACCCCCTCCGCAACCTCCTCTACCAAAATTACCTCCACCATCTAAACCATCTGCTGTGGCAATTGAAATGCAACGTGAGTGCCCGTTTATATTTCCTTGCAAGGTAGATACACCTTCCTGTCTTTCTCCATTTTCTTGTTTGTGAAAATTTATCAAAAGATTTTTGAAACTGCAAGGTACACTACCGTAATCTGAGTGGCTGCATATTTTAAATGGCGGCTTTGTAATGAGTAAACCAGCATTTCTCAACTACCTTCTTCAACATATACAGACATTTTGACATTTGTTTTTGGTGGCAGAGGTTATGTTTTCACTTCTGTCTGTCTGTTTGTTTGTGTGAGGGAGATATCTCAAAAAGTTGTGGATGGATTCAGATGGCATTGGGGAAGGTTTGGTGTGTGACAAGGATGAAATGATTACATTTTGTTGAAGATCTGGATCAGGATACGAGAAGTTTACATGTGATTCTTCACATTGAGAGATAGGGCTAAACTAATATATAGCACGGTATTTCAAAAAAAGTGTGGACGATTTGGCCAAAACTTGGTGGGCAGGTTGTGTGTGCAACAAGGACGGATTGATTTGATTTTGGTGAAGATCGGAATTCAGATCCAGATTCGAGAATTTTTTTTATTCTTTAAAGTGATTCTCACCATTGAGAGATGAGACCAAAAAAGATATACAGCATGATATTTCAAAAGGTTGTGGATGGATTCGGACAAAACAATTGGTGGATGAGCCGGTGAGGTGACAATAACAAGCCAATTCAATTTTGGTTCAGGTCCGGATTCACATCTGGCCCATCAGTGAGGTACAAAATGCGAACTGCTCAACTTGGCTGAGGTATGTGCTCCACCGAGTGCTGTTTTAGTTTCAACTTGCATCTGCTGGAATTCTCAGCATTCGTGTTATTGCTAAAAAAAATAAAAAAAAGTGCTGGGATTCTCGGTTGCAGGTTTAATTGAATCCCTCTTCGCTGAGATGAAGTGCCCTTATTCAGGAGAGACTGTTGTGCTTTTGAGATTTTTCCCTGATTGTTCACCTTACATTTGGCAATGATGACATTCCACTGAAGAGACTGTAGCAACACAAAGTATTTCTGCAGGAAGTATTTGGTGAATGATTGTGTGTTATACTTCCACGGAGTCCTCTCGCATCTTCGAGGAGTTGAACTTCATTGTGGGAGAACCTGCTCACAGGACTTTTCGTTATCATTGTTCCTACTTTTCATTCACAACACTGTGTCAGTGTTGCTAGCTCTGGCAGAGCGAAAATAATTTTCATCTTTGTAGCTTCAGTCGCTCAAGTTGCTTCCTGCTGTTCTTCTTGCATGAGATGATGTGGTAACTTCTGCAGATCGATGTGAAGATATTCCCGAATCTGCAGACTGTATAAACTAGTTGACTATATTCACTGTCCCACAAATCAGAGAACATAGCTATAGCCAGGCTTTTTGCTTTGGGTGCCTCTGTAGATGTTCCAGCACTGATCTTTTCTGCAACATTGACATAAAAGCTGCATGTTCTATGTTTGACATTGTACGAGATTGTAATTATCTAGTTTTATGATCATAGGTATTTTTTTCTTATAACTTAGAATGCATGTTTTTTTGATCACCCCCTCTCCGTCTCTTCAATTCTCCCTCAACAATGAGTCTTGTTTTGTTTTTTCTCTCCAACTATAATTTGAAATTACGTCCTTGCTCCCTTTCTTTTATTTTATTTCATATATGTGTATATACATTTTATTTCCTCGTTTGATGTCATTTGCAGCTGGAATCAAAGCCGACATCCTTTTTGTAGTTGACGGCTCTGCACAAGTTCCATCAGATATATTTATTCACATGAAGGACTTTGTCAAGTCGGCTATCTCTGGCTTTAACATTGCACCTGATCAGACACGAGTTGCAGTCCTGCAGATCTCAACAGAACCCAAGGTTGTGTTTGACTTCTCTGGCGCATCGAGCATGACTGACGCAGTAAGCAAATTGAATGCAATGCAACCCGCTGGGGGGAAAAGAAACGTTGGAGAAGCCATGAAATTCATCGTGCAGAAACTTTTCACTCCAAAATATGGAGCAAGACTTGATGCTGCTAAGGTGGGTTGACCTCTTTTTTTTCTTCTTCTTCTTCTTCTTCTTCTTCTTCTTCTTCTTCTTCTTCTTCTTCTTCTTCTTCTTCTTCTTCTTCTTCTTCTTCTTCTTCTTCTTCTTCTTCTTCTTCTTCTTCCCCTTCTTCTCCTTCATTTTGTTGCATATCGTAATTTTCACTTGCAAATGTTTACACCTTTTCACTTTTACATTGTGCATTTTGGAAACAGTTTGATGCTTCATGAAATGTCAAGTTCTTCTATCAAGCCTTCCCTATTGTCCCTCAAGTGCATACTTACCATTCACTGGAGCTGAGATAGTTATACTTCCATTACACTAATTAAATGTGTAACAAACCATAAACGATGAAAAGGATTTTTTTTTTATACATTTATTTTTGAAGGCCCAAGGAAGTGTTTGTAAGATGAAGGCATCTCACTCTTTCATCAGCATAAATTTTGTATACAAACAATGGAGAAATGTGTACTCTGCTTCAGTCGGTGACATTCTTGCTTGCTGGGAAGTCGAACGATGATGTGACTGTGTGGAGACAACTCTACATGAGCTACGGCTTCCCCACGGCTGCAATGGGCATTGGATTCACAGACGAGACATTCTTGAAGCAGCTTGCCAGTCAACAAGTTCTAGTCCACACCTTCAAGACTCTTTCAGCATTTTTATCATATCAGTTGTCTTTCCAGACAATTGTCATTCCAGCACGTACGTATAGAAAATAAGATAGGAGGGGTACAAGCAATGCTTTGTTGAAATTATAATTTAATCAGTTTTCAATCATGTTTGATTTTCAATGGTTTTTTAGACTATATTTTAACAGCTAATTTTTGGACCATTGAAATTTTCTCGTGAGAAAATAAGCTTGTCTTTCAAGTGTAGCTTTGTTTTATGGCTTATAACTACATGGGATGATGTAGCTTTCTCAAATGACAATAAGCTCATCAGTAGTATGATCGATTATGGGGATTGTGGGGAAAAGCACGTCTGAGACAATTTACCGATAATTATCAGTTTCGAAGGTAATCTAAATTTTGATGTTAAGGTAATCTAAATTTCGATGTTGTTAAGGTAATCTAAATTTCGATGTTGTTAAGGTAATTCAAATTTCGATGTTGTTTCGGTAATCTAAATTTCAATGTTTTAAATGTTATCCAAATTTTAATGTTTTAAATATAATCTAAATTTTGAGGTTTATAATGTAATCTAAATTTTGATATTGTTAAGGTAATCTAAATTTCCATGTTGTTAAGGGAATTCAAATTACGATGGTTTTAGGGTAATCTAAATTTTGCTGTTTTTAAGGTAATCTAAATTTTGATGTTTTAAATGTAATCTAAATTTTGATGTTGTTAAGGTAATCTAAATTTCGATGTTGTTCAGGTAATCTAAATTTTGCTGTTTTTAAGGTAATCCAAATTTTGATATTTTGAATGTAATCTAAATTTTGATGTTTATAATGTAATCTAAATTTCGATGTTAAAGTAATCTAAATTTCGATTTTGTTAAGGTAATCTAAATTTCGCTGTTTTTAAGGTTATCCAAATTTAGATATTTTGAATGTAATCTAAATTTTGATGTTTATAATGTAATCTAAATTTCGATGTTGTTCAGGTAATCTGAATTTCGTTGTTTTTAAGGTAATCCAAATTTAGATATTTTGAATGTAATCTAAATTTTGATGTTTATAATGTAATCTAAATTTCGATGTTGTTAAGGTAATCTAAATTTCGATGTTGTTAAAGTAATCTAAATTTCGATGTTGTTAAGGTAATCTAAATTTCGATGTTAAGGTAATCTAAATTTAGATGTTGTTCAGGTAATCTAAATTTCGATGTTGTTAAAGTAATCTAAATTTTGATGTTGTTAAGGTAATCTAAATTTAGATGTTGTTCAGGTAATCTAAATTTTGATGTTTATAATGTAATCTAAATTTTGATGTTGTTAAAGTAATCTAAATTTCGATGTTGTTAAGGTAATCTAAATTTCGATGTTGTTAAGGGAATTCAAATTATGATGTTTTAAATGTAATATAAATTTTGATGTTTTTATGTTGATCTACATATCGATGTTTATAAAGTAATCTAAATTTCGATGTTGTTAAGGGAATTCAAATTACGATGTTTTTAAGGTAATCTAAATTTAGCTGTTTTTAAGGTAATCTAAATTTCGATGTTATTAAGGTAATCTTAATTTCGATGTTTTTAAGGGAATTCAAATTTCGAAGTTTTTTTAAGGTAATCTAAATTTCAAATATATATCTATATTAATATAAGGCTGTGTGTGTGTGTGTGTGTGTGTGTGTGTGTGTGTGTGTGTGTGTGTGTGTGTGTGTGTGTGTGTGTGTGTGTGTGTGTGTGTGTGTCCTCCACAACTCCAAAACTAAAACCGAGCAGCCTGAAACTTTACATGCAACTAAGAAATCTCCAAGAAAGTGCTCGAGTGAAAATTAAAACACCCCTTTTGAAGACAATTAATTGTCTTATTTAATTATATCCTTCATCAGGCGATCCTTGGCCTCCTTGCTCTCTGGGTCTTTCAGTGTTTCCCGGGTAACCTCGTTCGGGTCTGAAGCTGCCATGTTTTCTTGCCTGCTCAACCATGTCTTGACTTGGAACAGGCCGCAATGATTTCTTCACAATAATGGTGCTGTTTTCACTTTCCTCACTCATATTATCAAATGGCTGTTCATCATAGCTACACAATTCAGACATACTTGACATTTCAGGCATCTCCGGGAGGTAAAAGTAACATACACATGTCACATCGACTGAGCTGCGCGATGGTGGGTAGTCCCTCCCTCCTCTCCCTGCTCCTCCCTTCCTTCTGTCCTCTCTCTGCCTCCCCTCCCCCTCTCTCTCCATTTGTCTTTCTCCAATCAGTACATCCGATCAGTATGAACATTTTCGAAGGTCATCTCGGGATAAAATGGTCCATAAAAATTTTTATGACATCGTTGGTCACGTGATTTGGCAGCCATATTGTTTTTTTGTTTTTTTTTAACCTTCAAAAATCTCTGAAATTGCCGAACCTGTCATCACTGTCAGCATTTATAAAGTGGCAGTTATAATTATGCCTCTTATTAATTATGTAACACACCAGTACACAAGACCACACAAAATACACCACACAAAACAAGTCCTGGTGAGGGTCTTCAATCTCTGATTTCTCTTTTTCTTGTTGAAGGTGTTTTTACCTCCACCACCGAAGATGGATGGAAATTATGTTTTCACCGCTGTCCATCTGTTTGTCTGTCTGACTGCAAGCAGGATAACTCATAAAATTATGTACGGATTAGGCCGTACCTTGGTGGACAGGTTGGGTGTGTGACAATGACAAATTGAATAGATTTTTGTGAAGATGTGGATCTGGATCCAGATACTAGAAATTTTGAAGTGATTTTTCACAATTGAGAGATAGGTTCCAAAACGATATATTATAGGATATCTCAAAAAGTTTGGACTGATTTGGATGAAACTTTCTGGGTGAGTTGCTTAGATGACAAGAAGAAGCTGATTTTATTTTGGTTCAGGTTTAGATGCAGATCCTGCCTATCATTGGGTTACAAAACCTAAACTGTTCAATGTGGCAGATGTATGCGCTCCACCGAATGCTGTTGTAGTTTATAATTATGTTTTGGCAGTCCCTTTGATGCTGACATCATAACCAACCTTATCAGAAGGAAGATAAAGTAGTCCAGGTTTATTTGGTGTTTGTGTGATTGTAAGTGTATGTTGTATTTGAAGTCCTCTTTACAGGCATCAGAATGAGTTATTTTCACTATATTTATATAGTGAAAGATTATTTAGTGATGTTTTTCAGAGATGAGTTTTTCACTATTTTCAGAGGAGAAAAATATTTAGAATTATTAAAAAATCTATTTCCTTGCCACGTCATCGGATTTTCCCAACTCTTATATGAGTTTGTCTGGCTGAGGCAATGCTGAGAACCACGAGGTTCTGAGAAACAAGCTAACACAATCAAAATTTAAGACAGACTGATGGGTGTGAAAACATAACCTCCATCCACCAAAGGTGAAGGGGGATGGAGATAACGAGGAAGTCAGCGAAGCAAACTGAACGAATGTAGTGAAAATGAGTGAGAGATTGATTTATTGACCAATTTTAACCTAAAGGGCAATTGTTAATTATATCGTTTAATTTGATAATTATGGAAATTATTAATTATGGGGGATAATAAAGAAATTGTGAAAATGGACATTTGCCTAAAAGTTGAGAATTGTGATACTTTTTAATTCATCCTTTGGAAATGGTGAAAAAAAATTGACAAAAGTAGCTTGGAAATAGGTTTAAACTTTTTTATTTTGTTCAGAAAGCTGCCTGTTTGTCGATTTCTCGGAATAGGGTAGTCACAGGGACATCACCACGGTGTTTCTTTGGGAGGTGAGGTTGGGAGCGAGGTTGGTTGTGTGGTGAAGAATGCACAAACGCCAACAGCACATTAACCTTTTTAATGACAATGATTGAAGCTTTGTTGTTACAAAATAAGCTTGTCCTACGAGTGTAGTTTTGCCATACTGTTATCGCAATGTAGCATTTGCTGAATTAATGATTCCGTATGCTGCTGGCGAATGTATTCGCCTTACTCGAGCAAAATTAACAGAGAAATCAATTGAAAAATAAAACGGGAAACAGGATGTTTTGTGTTGGAAAGCTGGAAAACAAGTTTGTTTATCGTGTTATTGTGGTTGTATAAAACGACCGGAGTTTGAATATTAATTTTCACATTCTTCTGTCTCTATTTTCACAGCAACCTCAAAAGAAAAGGCTCCTGTAAAAGGCAAGTAGATTAATTATTAAACATTTTAGTATTTTCCTTAACTTGATATTCCTGTGAGTTCATTTCAATCTTTCAACATTGTATGCTCGTATGTCTCATCAACTTCCATTGCTGTTTCCTCTTGTTAAAATCCTTATTGGTTTATGTTTCTTTACTTCCTTGTTCACCTGTTTCTTGTTTTTGGCTGTGTCACTTTGCATTGTTTTGTTTCTCCATTAAGACTCGCTGTGCATATGTTTGGGTTAAAAAGGTTCCACAAACGAGCTGCTCACAAGACAAATGCCAATATGTATTGATTTTTCAATTTCGTATGTACATTTTGTCGGAAAATGAAAAATTATTTTTAGAAATGTATAATACAGTACGTTATGGCAGGATGCCCCAAACAGGAAATATGGGAAGGATGCTATGCCTCAAAACCCTTTTATATTATATATCCTGCACAGTATACTGAACATTTTCCAATTGAAATCTACAATGTAAAGTTGTCGGGAATTGAACCCAGAGTAGACAGCAGCTCACCAGACAAGCATAATGTTTAGAGTCTGCTCTGAGTCTGGGAAGTCGATGGTTCCAACCCCATCCTCGTCATTCCAATGACTAAAAATGGTGCGTGCTGCTTCTTTGCTTGAGGCTCAGCATTTAAAAAAGGATAGAGCACAGATAAACAACCATAGGTTGGCAACTGTTGTGCAGGCTTGATGGGCCAAATGTCCCTCTCTTGGGGTGAAGTTCACTTGAAGGGAACTCAAGTTTTAAAATTATAAAAGTAAGTGCCTTACCTCTGCACCATCCTCTCAGACCCCTCCTCCACCTCCTTGCATATGTACAACCTCCCCAGCCCTTTCTGGTAGTATACTGAACATCTTATATTTGAATTTTTTCCTGGTTTACTGTTAGAGAGCTATATCATATGGATGTTCAGGATATTGAACATGTGACCAGACCTGATGCAGTTATACAGGATGAGTGGGAATGGGGGTTGGGTTGGTACCCTTCCTCACCTTAACCCTATGCCTCGACATAAAAAAAAAAATATATATATATATATATATATATATATATATATATATATATATATATATATATATATATATATATCAAGTTCCCTTCATGTGCAGCCTTTTTCGGCTGCTGGTAGCATCATTGGTTAGAGTCACTGCGATGCCACTGATGCAGTGCCCCCATTACCAGTACATTGGTGCTCATTTCACCAACTTCAGAAGGATGACAGGCTGAGTCAACCCCCTGGTATTAATTCAGCAGCCAACGGAGTCCCAAGCCACCACCCTAACCGCTAAGCCAAAGCCAGGCTTTGATATCTTAAGTGTCTTTGGAATATTGTGTGAGAATCTCGTTTGTACAGCTTTTTAACCTCCCATATGTGATCAGAAATCTTTGGCCTGACAAGGAAAGTGAATTAAGCAAAGTTCAGTTTTATTTACTTGTACTTTTTCATTTTTGGTGAAGTTAAAGGGAGTTTTAACTGAATGTAACACACACTTTTATCATTTGTCTTATTGTGTTAAGCCTCAGACTCTCTGATAAACTCTTTCCTTCACATTGTCGATTTTGATTTCATTTTATTTCAACATCCAAATGAAAACACTCGGCGATGGTGGAGACGTCCTTTATCCATATCATCCCACAGGCAACAAGGACATTGATGTGGTTTTCCTGGTGGATGGCTCTGACTCTGTGAGCTCTGCTGACTTTGATCTTATCAAGACTTTCATAAAATCCTCATTGGGTGAAATGGATGTCAGACCAGGTGCAACACAAGCGTCCGTGGTGCAAGTTGGTAGCATCCCCAAGGCTAATATTTTCCTGAACTCCTTCAGTAGCAAGCAGCCATTGATAGATGCCATTGGGAAGATCCACAAAGTTGGGGGTGTACGAAATGTGGGAAAAGCCCTGAACTTC
Organism: Eptatretus burgeri; assembly: GCF_056783735.1. NCBI lineage: Eukaryota > Metazoa > Chordata > Myxini > Myxiniformes > Myxinidae > Eptatretus > Eptatretus burgeri. The sequence continues at coordinate 36,868,697 of NC_140977.1, read as the reverse complement.
GTCGTGCAACAGGTGTTCCAACCAGCCAAGGGAGCTCGGACTGGTGCTCCTAAGGTAAGCATATTTAAGACATGTAAAATATGGAATTTGCAATTGTGTTTATGAGGGTATCTAATGAAATTTCAACACAATTTGATTCAATACTTTCAATGTGATGGCCTTGATTGTGTTAGGGTGTTAATTACTGTCTCAGTGTCATGAAAGCTTTTTACCTAGCTATTTACCATGCATCACAAGGGTATTTCTGCTATTTAAAGTTAAAGAAATCCTTTTTAATGCTTAGTTATCAAGGGAGAAAGAGCTAGGGGTGGGTGGGGCAAAATTGTCCATGTCACCTTTTTACCGTGCTTAGGCCAGGTCAGGTCAGGTATGGGAGTATGTGCCAGAACAGCGCGTCACTGTGTCCACTTTCCGCCGGTACTCCAGGGGCCTCCGTCTGGCCATCCCCCAGGCACATGCCAGGCCCATCCCTATCTCCTTGAGATGATGGTCAACCTGTTGCAACCATGAGGCACGTGGTCGGCCCACTGGCCTCCTCCACTCATGAGACTCCCTTGCTGAGAGAATCTGGTGAGCAGGATCAGCGTCAGGAAAACGAGCCACATGTCCATACAGCCGCAACTGACGCTCACGGACTATGCAGGGAACAAATCTCATCCGAGTCTCTCTCAGCAACCGCTCGTTGGACACAAAATCTGACCAGCGATAGCCAAGGATTCTCCGAAGAGACCTGGTACCAAAGGAATTAAGTCTCCGTCTCAGATCCTTGGTCAGAGTCCAAGTCTCGCATCCATAGAGCAAGAGTGCTAAGCACACTCACCAAGTGCTTAGCACGGGTAAGTTGTGCTTATTTGAAATGCTTAGCGCTGACTCAAATTAGTTTCTAGCCCCTAGCATCACTGCAGCCTCTTCCCGTGTGTAGCACAGGTGTTTCTGCGAGTATTTGTGAAGAAAGATCTTAATAAGACCAAGGAAAGTACTTTGGGGAACCTTGGCCTCTCATAGGTGAGTGGATGAGAGAATGACATGAAGGGCAATGGACTGTTTGCATCCACGGAGGAAGTCTGTAAAACAGGAGAGTAGTGGAACTTAAACACAATTGTGTAGATCTTGCAAGACACGTGGGGTAACATGATAGAGTGTAAAAATCCAAAGGATATACATATAACCCTGACCTTTGTGGTCCATAGAATTCCTTATAATCCCCTTTGCTGATGTTGGAAAGGAAACTGGCCTGCCACTAAAATTGAGGACAGGCTTAATTAGGCTTTTCTTATTATAAAAATTGATGTTTGCTACCATCCCTGATATTTCAGAAACCGTCTCTCCACGGTCTTTTTGTTCGAGAAACAATGGCAGTTAGAGCAGAACAATTGTAGATTGAATGTATTAACCTTAGGGAGGCATAAAAATGTGGAAAATTATATTAAAATAAAAGTCACTAAATGAAAAGGATAGAGTGATTGAAAGGGAAGTTGGAGATAACAAACGGACAGGGGAAGATAGGAAAGAAGACAACCTTCCTTTTAGAACCTTTAAAACCCTCTCATAATTGCATCTGAACTCGCAAGAAAGAAGCAAAGGTTGCAAGATACGGGTAAAGTTAGAAGGTAAGTAAAGTGAAAAGAAAAAGGGAAAACTTGAAATTGAGTTGGCCTGTGCAGTGTTTCTCTCTGATTCCAGGTTGAAATTCCATATATTATGCAGATTTGTTAATTGCCTCCTAAAGTTTGTAAATAATGTAAATGTATATTAATATCTCCCAATGTCCTTCTTCATGGAATGTAACGTATGTGTATAAGCTCCTTTATGAGCCTCAGAGTGACCCCTTGGGGAGAGGGATGACTGTTGGAGAGCTGACAAATTAAAAAAAAAAACACTCGGTACAATTCAATAGGGTGGAAGAATGGCCGAGCCCAAGATGTATGTCCACTCACCTTTGAGCTATCTAGCCTGATTTTGAATCTCGACCCGGTTTTGAATCTCGTTTCACATGCAGGGTGAGATATTAATGTATGTGTCTTCCTTTGGATGGATGTTAAGCTGGGTGACCCATCTGCCAGCATTTGTCAGTGAATGTGAAAGATCCCAAAGTATCCTTCGGGGAGAGTTGGCGAGCTATCACCATCGCCCCTAAACAAATTACAAATTCCTGCACTCTCAGTCGAGTATCTACATTGGAGTGGTGACCATTCTAAAATTGTAATCCGAGCCAAGAAATTGCTTCGGCAGAGCCAACGTCATGTACAGAGTGCAGTGCACCAGAGGAGATGAAAATAGTGCGATTGGAAGTGGTCAGTGTTATAACACTGGGCAAGCCAATGTGGTGGGAAATTAAAAACTAGTGAAAAAGAATATTTAAAATGAGCTTTACAGATGCAGTGATCTCTGCTGAGTCAGGGAGGGGAGGATAGCTCTAAAGTATAAAAAAAAATGATGTCATGAAGTTAGGAGTATTCCATTAAATTATGGGAAAATCTTTACTTGCTTAAATTGCTTAAATATTACTGAAGTCGAATGTTCTTCCTCCTCTGCCTTTTTCCACCTATCACCACAGACACTCATCCTTATACTCACAGGCAAGCCAGCTGACGATGTGCAAGCAGCCGTTTCTCAGCTACGTGCTATGGGGATCCGAATCTTTGCATTGGGGGCTGGATATTCAGATGCCACAGTACTCGGCTCGATTGCTTCCAGCAAGTTTGACATCATGACAAAGACGTCATTACAGATGTTTTTGACATCCTACAAGTCATTCCTCAGTAGTCTCTACCTTCCAGGTTAATGGATCTTCTTCCTGACTCCCTCAGGGAACCTTTTTATTTGATAGAATCCTGATCGATTTGTTCTGTCCTAATCTTCTAGGCGGTATCTCTTGCGATATCGTTGAATGAAGTCAGCATGTTATTCATTCTTCTTCCCCTTGGGATTTTGTGCGTGCTTTATTTATCGCGACCATTTCAAGATCTCCTCCATTTTCCTCTTCTTTTCATCATATCATCACATCATCCATAACCCCGCCACTGGTTTCTCTCTTCTTTCCTTACAGCCGTGAAGACAGATGTTGTGTTTGTTGTGGATACCTCTTCGGCCGTCTCCAAAGATCAGCTGCATGTTACACGGCGCTTCCTTGACTTCTTGGCAAACAGATTGAATTTTGCAGGCGGTTATGCCCGTATGGCTGTGGTGACCTATGGTGCAAAACCTCAGGTTGTAATGAATCTAGGACAGGCCACATCCACTGGAGCTGCTACTGCAATCATCCAGAGTAAAGTGAATCTTCTTGGAGGTGCCACTAACACGGGTGCAGCACTATCCTTTGCTATCGACAACGTTCTGATGAAAAATAAGAGGGATGCTTCACAGGTTGGTATTATGTTTAGAGCAGCGTGTTTATGATCCATTCTTCCATAAAACATGTTATCTTGCTGATTAAGATGTAAAATTTCATTGTCATTGCAAATCATCTGACCTTTGATATGTATGCTGGTCCTTGATGCTGCCTGTAAAGATCCTTCTCGTTATTTTTCTTCGATCTTAGGTGTTGGTGTTGCTTACTGGAGGACCAGCGAGTGATGACATCTCCAAAATCGGGCAACTCGTTCTCAAGAACCGACTCTTCTTGGCAGCAATCGGTGCAGGGGGAAGCAGCTTTCAGCAACTCCAGACATTAGTGTCGGGTGGGGGAATGGTTTACCATGTGTCCCACTACAAGATGTTATTCCAGCTGCAGTCACAGATTTTCTATAACATCTACTACCCACCCCAAGGTGATCTACTCGATGATTGGTATTACTTTACCTTAACGTCATTTAAAACAGAGAGCTGATTACATGTGATAATGTTGAGATATTGAGGAATGTGAGCTCGTGCCCTTTTCAACTTCATGCTGAGCTTCATTTGGAAATTGGAATTGCTTGTAATCCTCAATATATTTCTGCATTTTTGTTGCAATATTTTTGGGTTAACATTTTCTTTCTGCCCTTCCCTTCTTTTTTCCAATACAGTTCATTTTGGTGAGTCCCATTGCACTGTCACAGCTACTTGCAAAATACTTCATCTTCTTCACTTTGGAATTGCTAGTAAAATCCCAACTGGCTCACTAATGAGGTTCAGAGAGGGGACAATCTGCCAGTGTAATGCTAACTTGAAATATATATATATATATATATATATATATATATATATATATATATATATATATATATATACATATATATATATACATATATATACACATACATGTGGGTAGCCTACAAAAGTGTGTATCTCCAACCAATAATTCGACATTTAAATCAAATAAGAAGAAACAATTTTCCCAAATGAACTTTTTTTATTCATAACTGAAGGGATCAAATGAAACACTGTTATGGTTGAGGGAGGTTTCATGTTCAGAAAACCTGTAAAATACAAATACAAATCAAAATTCACTGGTTGTAAGAGTATTCCGCCTCTTAGATCAGTATTTGGTGGAAGCACTTTTTACAGTCATGAATACTATGAGTATTTTTGGGGTAGGTCTCTCTCAGCTTTACACAGTGAGATGGTGAAATCGTTACCCATTCTTCACATGAAAATTGCTCTCGCTCTGCCAAGTTTGATGGGGATCGTCGATGGATTGCAATCTTCAAGTCACGCCATAAATGTTCAATTGGGTTGAAGTCAGGACTTTGATTGGGCCAATCAAGAACATATTTTATTGTTATTCAGCCACTCCAGTGTGGCTTTAGCTTTGTGTTTCAGATCATTGTCCTGCTGAAATGTGAATCTCCGACCCAGTTTCAGATTCATGGCTGACTCGAGCAGGTTTTCATCAAGGATTCTCCTGTACTTTGCACCATCCATTGTCCCTTCTATCCTGACAAGCTTTAACAGTCCCTGCTGATGAAAAGCAGCCCCATAACATGATGTTACCACCACCGTGCTTGACAATATCGATGGTGTTGACTGGATGATGTGCAGTGTTAGGCTTTCACCAGACATAATACTTTGAATTTAGACAAAAAGTTCAATTTTTTTTCTCGTCTGACCATAAAACTTTTCTCCACATGTCTGCAGTATCATCAAGATGGTTTGTCACAAACTCCATATGAGCTTTTAGATGCGTCTTTTTCAGTAATTGCTTCTTTCTTGCCACCTGTCCATGGAAACCAGCTTTGTGAAGGGAATGGGATGTTGTTGATTGATGAACACTGACTCCCATCAAGGACAAAGAGCCTTGCAGATCTTTTAATATCATTGTTGGATTTACAGTGACGTCCCAAATCAGTTTCCTGCTTTCCCTGCTGCTTAGTTTGGATGGGTGACCTGATCTGAGTAGAGTCTGTGTGGTATGTTATGTCTTCCACTTCTTCATGATGGATTTCTCCCCACTCAAAGGGATAATGAGTGACTATGAAATCTTCTCATAACCCTCTCCTGAACGGTGCTTCTCCACCTCTTTATGTCTGACTTCTTTGGAAAGCTCCTTGGTCTTCATTTTTGCCTTGTTGGTTTTACAGTTTTTTTTGTCATCTCACATGCTGACTTCCATTCGATCCAAATAACAAACTTTGACTCTTGTGTCCAAAGAACCTTTGACCAAGTCCAAGTTCTAAAGTCCAAGTTCTGTGATGTGCATGTTTTAGCCTTTTAGTTTGGTTCACCTTTCTTAACAGAGGTTTTGTTCCTGCAACACATCCTTCAAGTCTTGATCTCAAAAGTAATCTTCATACAGTTGATGGATGGATGACACCTGAGCCTTTTGCCATTTTTGTTGTCAATTCAATGCTCGTCTTCTTTCTATCCATAAAGGATTTATCTTCAAGTGTTGCTCATCCTTGTTAAATAGATTTTTGGATGTTCCAGTCCTAGGCTTGTCAATTACAGGTGATGTTTCTCTGTACTTGTAAATTATGTTTCTGTTACCAGTAATACCACACCATGAAAATTGAGTGATGAGAGCTATTTCTTCCAATGGTTTTCCCCCTTTTTGCAGAAACACAATTCTATGTTGATTTTCTTCTGAATTTTTAGCCATTTTGTTTTAAGGGAACAGCTAATCCTGATAGATGTGTATTCTACTGTACGAAAGGTGGGATTTTATGGATGTGTGGAGAGGAACACCTGATGTTAATGATGATGAACACCTTGCATTGAGTCATCAATTAAATTTCATTGGTAAATGTGATTGATTAGCTACAACAACACATCATGTTAGATGCTCATGTAAAGTTTACTTTGGGTTGTTGTGATCACAAGTTTTTTAACATTCTGATCAATGTGAATTAAAGATTGCTAAATGACAATATATAGTGTCCCCTCCCAAATTATTTGTGGTTAACCTATTTGAAATTGAAACTTGGCATCCCCTATTTTCACTTGATTTATGATTTTAAAACTCTGGTAATAACTTGTTTTCACGTATCCCTTCCTTACTGTTTCTCCTGCCCACAGAATATAAAGTACAAGGTAAGCACCACCTCTTTACTTTTTTACAAAATGTAATGGAAACTTTTCATTGCATGGAACACGATATCAATAATATTGATTAGAACAATGAACTTGATGCAAGGCATGTCCTTTATTCATTCCCTTATTGGAGCCAAGGCATGTCCTTTATTCATTCCCTTATTGGAGCCAAGGCATGTCCTTTATTCATTCCCTTATTGGAGCCAAGGCATGTCCTGTACTCATTCCCTTATTGGAGCCAAGGCATGTCCTGTACTCATTGCATTATTGGATCCAAGGCATGTCCTGTATTCATTCACTTGTCATGTTTGATTGTTTATTTCATCCGTTAAATCACCATGTCCATTTATCCTTTTCTTTTGTCCAGGTCAACCTCAAGTGATTGGTAGGTTTCTTATTATGGACTCTTACATTCTTTTATTTTCCATCACACCAAACAAATTACAAAACGTTTACAAAGGAGAGAAACGCTAGATAGCGATTCACTCATTAAGTTTTTTGTTTTGCAAGAACTGAACTTTTCAACAATGTCCCCAACATTTTAACCATGACTTCTCACTTTTCAATGCTGGCCTGTGTTTTTCTCCCAAATTTGATTCCAACATAAACTTTCACTGAACAACTTTGACATACGTGTACGTGATATGCCTAATGATGATGTCAGTTGAAAAAACCAATAATAATTTCATTTATTACATCTTCCTTTACAGACATGGGGGGCATTCATGGTGAGTACAATAGTCTTGTTCCATACAATTATGTGTTTATTACAAAATGAATTGTGTGTGCGAGTGCGTGCGTGCTGTGCGTGTAGAAGTGCCTGCGTCAATATGAGATACATTCTTGTTTGCTCCATTAGTCAGTTTCTTCAGATGTCAGCAGTTGACATTGTCAGTCAGCTGTTGCTTTATGGACCCTAACGATCCCATTGTATCTTATGAAAACTTTTTGAGGATCTGTGCCAGGCCCAATGGTCATATTCACTGCTTGGGGTGAGTCATAGATTTAGCACTGGCAGGGTACCTGCAATAGGTGTGATTGCAAAGGTTTGGTATGAAATATCTGTGATTGGCCAAATTGTCTCTTATTGACCATATTTCCTATTTTCCGATTAGAATACATATGATAATTTTTATGGATAAAGTAAATTAACATCAACATCTTCCCTCCCTGCAGGTGGAACAATGAAAACAGGAGTAGGTGAGTTAACTATTGGTATTTTTTTAATGCCTTTAATATCACATTTTTATTTTTTCAGTAAAATTTCGGCGAAATTTTATTTTGTGGTTTGTTCTTGCGATTCTAGATGTACAAGGTAGATTCAGATATGTGCCATGTGAGGCTGAGGATGACTCGGGGGGGGGGGGGGGTGGGGAGTACAATTTGCCTTTTTGCTGCATAATGATGGTTTTGATTCCTGATGAGATTACAAACCATCGTCACCCTGGTGTTTCACAGTCAGGGTGTTTCACAACGAGGGTACCATCATTACGAGGGACATTATGCTGTGAATTCCCCATTTATTCGCATTCACTCGTCAATGTTAAATATCCCGGTGTCTTCCACACGTGTAGATCATTGTGTGCAAATACCGTGGCCAGACTGCCTTTTCATAGCTGAACTCACAACACCCTGTGACAGTGTGGCGAGACGGGAGAGGGTTCATTCCGTTCACCCAAAATACAACATGATGCTGATGTCATGCACATACATTTTGCCAACACATTACTTCCAAATTAGTGATAAATCAACTAGTTATTAGATTAACCTATTTTAAACTGGAAGGGCACTCGGTAGAGTGCATCCGTCTACCACATAATGCCTAATCCACGAGAACATATCAGGCCCAATACATTTTTGAAATATCCTGGTATAGAGTAATATTGTTATAGATTCGGCGGTGGGAGATTCTGCACCCTACTCTCGGATGCGCACCCCACTCTTGACAGCCAAATGTTGAAGATTCGGCATCACTTCACAGCACTGCCGTCTCAGGGGTTATAACGCCAGCTGGTTCGGTACAGGTCTCGGGTCACGTGCCTCGGATCATGATACCAACGTACACCTGTACCTTGCCAGTTGGGGAAATAGACCCCGGTTACAGACTGGGTTTGTCAGAGACCGAGCGAAGTCTGCCAGTCCGTAACCATTTTGGTTTTAAATACAAATCGAGCGAATTGCTCCTCAGGACGGCACGAATAAACTCAAGGCGGCAACTTTCATATAATATGAATCAGCCAGATTTATTGGGGACACATTGGGGAACACGACACAAGCAAAACATTCACGAACGTTATAATTAATCTATAACCCGCTCTTAACTTGGGAGCTACGGATTACGTGTTTCGAAGGGAACCCTCGCGAGATAAACCTTAGGCTTGGACGACATGCAGACAACATGGAGATAAGACACAGAGTACTTGGTGATGCCTCATGGACGAGAGAAAAAGTGTCAAAGGCACGAATGTGGCTCGTGACAAGCCGATGTCAATGGATTCGAGCGCCAAGCTCGAACACGCATGGCAAGATGGCAGCATCGTCCTTTTGTCGCACCGCTCACGCACCAGCGTCAGCGCGTTCAGCCCCTGTAAGGTCGACGGCACAAGAGCGAAAGATCCACGGTGTGCTCCAGCTGGCTTTTCACAAGGTCCAACATACAAATCCAGGCCTGGCCAGCTCACCCGATAAGGCCAAATCGGGGTGTTGGGCTTCGTAGGCAGATCGACGGGATGGAAAAACGTGTCGAGCCGTGCCGGGAGCAAAGACAGTCAGAGGCTCCGCGGTTGGATACAGGATGGACTTTGGGACGACCTGCACGCTGGGTCCATCGCCGAAGAGGAACAGCCATCAAGTCACTCCTCATCCAGCAGATCGCAGACTCGACACGAGCAGCCTCTCATTCAGCAGAAAGTAGACTGACCTCATGCAGTTCCTCTTGCCTTTTTCATGAAGCAGATCGCAGACAGACACAGCCGTCCCTTATACAGCAGATCGCGACTCCACACTCAGGCAGTTACTCCCTTGCCTTCCCGGCGCTCGCTCTTCGGGACACTCCCCCGGGGACCCGTGATTGGTCCATCGCTCGAGATTGCGGCCGCCCTCCACCAGTCGGCTGCCGACACGTCTTGTCGACCGACACTCTCAGAGAATTGGGTGGAGCTAGTTCAGAGAGGGGAAGGAAAAAGAAGCAAGGCGCCTCCCCGTACACCACCACTGTATGAACACTGGACAGCCTGCTACACCTCCCGACACACATGTAACGTCCAATTACCGAACAACCTGGCTAAACATGCATTTAAGGCGGGATCTGGGCTAATCCTATATTTAGTAACCCACGAAGGGCCATTTCCGCAACAATATATCGTTTTTTGCCCCATCTCTCAATGGTGAAAATTCACTTTTATAAATCAAATAATTCTCATATCCAAATCTGGATTCGCATCTTCACTGAAATCAAAGCAATTCTTCCTTGTCACACATCCAACCGATCCAACAAGTTTCATCCGGATCTGTCCACAACTTTTTGAGATATCATGTACACAGACAAACAAACAGACAGACAAACAAACAGAAAGGGGTGAAAACATAACCTCCTTCACCTTCGGTGGCGGAGGTAATTAACACTTGGCATGCCATGTTTTAATTTGATTTGTGATTTTAAAATCCTCATGATTTGTTTTCACTTTTCCCTTCCTTCCTGTTTCTCGTGCCCACAGAATACAAGATACAAGGTAAGCATCACCTGTTTCCTTTTTCCAAAATGTAATGGAAACTTTTCATTGCATTGAACACGATATCAATAATATTGATTGGAACGATGTCCTTGATCCAAGGAATGTCCTTTACTCATTCACTTGTCATGTTTGATTGTTTATTTCATCCGTTAAATCACCATGTCCATTTATCCTTTTCTTTTGTCCAGGTCAACCTCAAGTGATTGGTAGGTCTCTTATTATGGACTCTTACATTCTATGATTTTCCATCACACCAAACAAATTACAAAACGTTTACAAAGGAGAGAAACGAGAGATAGCGATTCACTCATTAAGTTTTTTGTTTTGCCAGAACTGAACTTTTCAACAATGTCCCCAACATTTTAACCATGACTTCTCACTTTTCAACGCTGGCCTGTGTTTTTCTCCCAAATTTGATACCAACATAAAGTTTCATTTTAACAACTTTGACATACGTGTACGTGATATACCTCATGATGATGTCAGGCGAAAAAAAACCAATAATAATTTCATTTATTACATCTTCCTTTACAGATATGGGGGGCATTCATGGTGAGTACAATAGTCTTGTTCCATACAATTATGTGTTTATTACAAGATGAATTGTGTGTGCGAGTGCGTGCGTGCTGTGCGTGTAGAAGTGCCTGCGTCAATATGAGATACATTCTTGTTTGCTCCATTAGTCAGTTTCTTCAGATGTCAGCAGTTGACATTGTCAGTCAGCTGTTGCTTTATGGACCCTAACGATCCCATTGTATCTTATGAAAACCTTTTGAGGATCTGTGCCAGGCCCAATGGTCATATTCACTGCTTGGGGTGAGTCATAGATTTAGCACTGGCAGGGTACCTGCAATAGGTGTGATTGCAAAGGTTTGGTATGAAATATCTGTGATTGGCCAAATTGTCTCTTATTGACCATATTTCCTATTTTCCGATTAGAATACATATGATAATTTTTATGGATAAAGTAAATTAACATAAACATCTTCCCTCCCTGCAGGTGGAACAATGAAAACAGGAGTAGGTGAGTTAACTATTGGTATTTTTTTAATGCCTTTAATATCACATTTTATCTTTTCAGTAAAATTTCGGCTAAATTTTATTTTTTGGTTTGTTCTTGCGATTCTAGATGTACAAGGTAGATTCAGATATGTGCCATGTGAGGCTGAGGATGACTCGGGGGGGGGGGGGGGAGTACAATTTGCCTTTTTTGCTGTGTAATGATGGTTTTGATTCCTGATGAGATTACAAACCATCGTCACCCTGGTGTTTCACAGTCAGGGTGTTTCACAACGAGGGTACCATCATTACGAGGGACATTATGCTGTGAATTCCCCATTTATTCGCATTCACTCGTCAATGTTAAATATCCCGGTGTCTTCCACAAGTGTAGATCATTGTGTGCAAATACCGTGGCCAGACTGCCTTTTCATAGCCGAACTCACAACACCCTGTGACAGTGTGGCGAGACGGGAGAGGGTTCATTCCGTTCACCTAAAATACAACATGATGCTGATGTCATGCACATACATTTTGCCAACACATTACCTCCAAATTAGTGGTTAATCAACTAGTTAATATATTAACCTATTTTAAACTGGAAGGGCACTCGGTAGAGTGCATCCATCTACCACATAATGCCTAATCCAAAAGAACATATCAGGCCCAATACATTTTTGAAATATCCTGGTATAGAGTAATATTGTTATAGATTCGGCGGTGGGGGGATTCCGCACCCTACTCTCTGATGCGCACCCCACTCTTGACAGCCAAATGTTGAAGATTCGGCATCACTTCACAGCACTGCCGTCTCAGGGGTTATAACGCCGGCTGGTTCGGTACAGGTCTCGGGTCACCTGCCTCGGATCACGATACCAACGTACACCTGTACCTTGCCAGTTGGGGAAATAGACCCCGGTTACAGACTGGGTTTGTCAGAGACCAAGCGAAGTCTGCCAGTCCGTCACCATTTTGGTTTTAAATACAAATCGAGCAGATTGTTCCTCAGGACGGCACGAATAAACTCAAGGCGGCAACTTTCATATGAATCAGCCAGATTTATAGGGGACACACTGCGGAACACGACACAAGCAAAACATTCACGAAAGTAATAATTAGTCGATAACCCGCTCTTAACTAGGGAGCTACAGATTACGGGGTTCGAAGGGAACCCTAGCGAGATAAACCTTAGGCCTGGACGACATGCAGACAACATGGAGATAAGACACAGAGTACTTGGTGATGCCTCATGGAAGAGAGGAAAAGTGTCAAAGGCACGAATGTGGCTCGTGACAAGCCGATGTCAATGGATTCGAGCGCCCAAGCTCGAACACGCGTGGCAAGATGGCGGCATCGTCCTTTTGTCGCACCGCTCACGCACCAGCGTCAGCGCGTTCAGCCCCTTTAAGGTCGACGGCACAAGAGCGAAAGATCCACGGTGTGCTCCAGCTGGCTTTTCACAAGGTCCAGCATACAAATCCAGGCCTGGCCTGCTCACAAGATTAGGCCAAATCGGGGTGTTGGGCTCCGCAGGCGGATCGACGGGATGGAAAAACGTGTCGAGCCGTGCCGGGAGCAAAGACAGTCAGAGGCTCCGCGGTTGGATACAGGATGGACTTGGGGACGACCTGCACGCTGGGTCCATCGCCGAAGAGGAACAGCCGTCAAGTCACTCATCCAGCAGATCGCAGACTCGACACGAGCAGCCTCTCATCCAGCAGAAGGCAGACTGACCTCATGCAGTTCCTCTTGCCTTTTTCACGAAGCAGATCGCAGACAGACACAGCCGTCCCTTATACAGCAGATCGCGACTCCACACTCAGGCAGTTACTCCCTTGCCTTCCCGGCGATCGCTCTTCGGGACACTCCCCCGGGAACCCGTGATTGGTGCATCGCTCGAGATTGCAGCTGCCCTCCACCAATGGGCTGCCGACACGTCTCGCGACCGACACTCTCAGAGCACCAGG
>NC_140977.1:36840547-36850547 GCF_056783735.1 Eptatretus burgeri | reverse complement strand
ATCATAAATATATGTGGAAAAATTTCAGGCCCAGACCAGGAATTGAACACAGGCCCTCTGACAAACTGTACCAGAGCTCTGCCATCTGAGCTGTCAGAGTGACCCAATGGCTGAGTAATGCAATTCTTTTACTTATGCAAGTGCTACTCTCTTTCTCCCGCTGCTTCCGGAGCAGACCCTCTCGAGAGCAGGCCCTCGCTGCTCCAATGGTTGGCAGCAAGTGCCCCAGAAGCAGCGGGGGCAAGAGAGTGGCACTTGTATGTGTGGAAGAATTGTGCTGCTCAGCCAGTGGGTCACCAAGATAGCTCAGATGGTAGAGCACTGGTACAGTTTGTCAGAAAACCTGTGTTCAATTCCTGGTCTGGGCCTGAAATTTTTCCACATATGTTTCTTATGTTAATAAACCATTCCTCATTAACTGTTTTCTTTTCTTTTGCACATGTCAGAAGTATGATTGGTGATCATCTTTCAATTTTAGAATACGACTTGGGGTGGGTGAGCTTGTCGCGGTGGTGGTTTCAGGACGTGTTGGACATTGAAATTCGGTGGAGTCATTGGCCTCATGGTGGTTACCTTTTGCCTGCGAGTCAGCAGCAGCACGACCTGACCCTACATCCCAATGTACACTTCATAGCGGCCTTTGGTGGCCTCAAAACTGCCTAGAAGGCCAATAGGCGGTAGCTTAAAACCTTACTCAGATTGTGAAGTACCTCCACCCAAAATGTGGGGCCTCTCAGTGCTGCGGTTCACCCATGAAAAAACAAGCACCCAACAAAACACACAAATGCATGAAATTATTAATAAGATACTTTTAATGTCTTTTTTTTGTCCTTCTCAACTGTAACTCTTATATATAGTACTATATAACAATGATGCCTATTCCATACAACTTAGTACTTCTCTTGACAATCGAAAACCAGCTAGTACTTTTGAACTTCAGCCCAAACTCACAACTGCAACTTTGCTCTATGATTGCAAGTTTCTAACACTAATCCCCATTTCTCTTTTATTCTCTGCAGACATGGGAAAAATGAAATGTAAGTACAAATGATAATACAATATAAGCCTCCTGGATATCTTGAGGAAACCTTTGTCCATGTTCCAGTGGTATGTTAAGATCCAATTCCACTTTCTAAGAATTGTAAGTAAACCTTTAGAGGTATTAAGACATTTTGACAACAAGATAGCAAATTTTTTTTCAGTCGTCTCGTAAATTTGCTCGGGAATTTGCTTGAGATTATTTTGGGATGCAGACACAATGTCTGCCAATGTATCCGTTCTTCGACAGGATGGCTGCATCTTAAATTCATATCCTTCTGGCAGATATGTCCTAGAATATGTTTCATCCAAGTCCTCTGGAATTCCTGCACATGGGATATACCCGGAAGATCAGATATGTCCGTTGGGTTCATATACCTCACTTTTTCCAGGCCAAAGGAGTTGAGGTTGGATGACAAATGTCAATATCTGTATGGACATCCATAATAGGTCAAAGGTATTAATTGGGTTTAGAAATGATAAGTACTCCAGATATTGCATAAACCAAGCACCCTGAAGATACTCCAACCTTGAAGTCACTTGTTCCATAAAACGAGGATGACAAATGAGAAAACGAGGATGACAAACGAGTCCTAAGCCCCTTGCACCGCATCGCCTTGGAGATCTATTTCTGCATCCAGACAACATGGCATAATCAGCCCGAAAGAGGGGAAACCTCACTAAATATGGGGACATCTATGGATATTAGCATCCCAAAAAGGTAGAACCATGAACCCATTCGTTTACATTTTCCTCCTGGATAACTAGTGCATCATTCTGTTCATGATCAACCAATATGACCATCATAGCCCATGTTGTCAGCTGTCAGATTGTAGGTGAGTCAGCTTCTATGAGAAATCTATGAGATTTGCCAAAGAAGGTCACCAAACTTGGATGACAAAAGCACACAATCGTTGACAAATTCACCGGGAGTTAGTCTTGACATTGTGAATATTTAAACTCTTGATCTTTGTTCTTGGGAGTGGGGGTGGGGGGGGGATTTTTACTGCAGTTAAATGTTTGTGGAGCAATTCACGCAGGAGACGGGGTTGTGCAATTGCCTCTGTGTGCGTTTGTTTGTCTGTCTGTCCAGGCTATAATTTTTTTTTACAATTTGAGCTTTTGTCATCACATTTTCCAAGAAACCTTTATTATGAGACCTTGGAGAAGAATAATTAATGATTTGGTCAAAATGTCAAAGAGCAAATTCAATGAGTAGAAATAGGTCTTATTAGCCCATCTGCTGCTGCGCTGTGCGAGATGGCCAGATTTTTTTAAAAGTACTTCCTTGTTTCCTTATTTATTTACCATTGAGCTTCAATGTCTTTGTCCATGCCATAACTTCTTTTTTTTTTTACCATTTCAGCGTTTGTCATCAAATTTTCAAAAAACCTTTATTTAGAGAATTTGGACAATATGAATTAATAAATGTGCTTTTTTGTTGTTGTTCTCTTTAGCTATTGTGAAATTTAGTTAGAGTGTAAAGCGGGCTTTGCATTTTGAGATGCTTTCCAGCTTGAGTTTTTGATGTGACGTGATTGGCTCCATGAATCATCGAGCACCATCTGATTGGCTTCTTTCTTTCATTGCAGGGCAGAAAATGGATCTGGACAACTTACCTCCCGGTAAGTTGAGGGGCTTTGGTGAGAGTAGCATTCGGTGGGTCGAAGTGGACGCAGTAGTTCAGGTGCAATAGGAGGAGAGTTTCTTGTTTCTCTGTATGTCGCATGGCAGCCTGTTCCCCCTCACAATCAATGTCGATGGGTCAACATTCCCACTATTTGTTGTCTCGCTCATCCATGAGCCTCAACCTTATCAATGGAAACATTAATTATAATTATTAAATGAGAGAAGAAATGCATAAATTTTTGATTAGAGTGTTTCCACTTCATGGTTGTAGTGATTTTGTTTTGTCATCTTTTTGCTCCAGCAATCGCTGTCCAATGAGATGCGAGTACTCCACTTAATTTGCAGCTTATAAAGGTAGCGTCTTCATATATAATCTCTCAGTTTTTGCTGTCACCTTGTCACGATTCTTTCATCTTAAACTTTTGTCATTTTCCTGCATAGTAATTCATCCATGACCTCTTCTCTTTCATTCTTTATTTCACTCACTCACTCACTCACTCACTCACTCACTCCTACCTTTAGTCACTCACACAAACCCATTGTATTAATAACACAGGAAGGCATATCAAAGTGCCAGATGAAGACCACTCTGGGTTGAAACATCAGACCTGGACTTTTGTCCACACCACAAATTCATTGGTTTGATGTCCCTTCCATTTCCTTAACAGATAACCCATTGCCCTCCATATTCATAAAATAATCTTGGGGTCATTGCACACAACTCATTCATCAACGTTTTGTTCGACGGTGCATTGTCAGTATTGTTAATACACGTTGAATGTGTTTCACTTAAATGAACTGGATTAAGCAAACAGTATTCAGGTGAGTAACTTTGAGATACAGGAGTAAAGGCTGTGAAGTTTAACGCACTCATGGTCTGCCCCCAAGTGGTCGTTAATTCTAATATGATCAGGGTGTCAGCGAATCATTAACTCGTGGTCTGACCTGCCTCAGACGGGATGCCCAGTTTCATGACCATTAGGGGGACAGCACACACTTTGATCCCTCGCCCTGCATGCGAAACACCAAGATGGCAGTTTATAGCTGTGTCAGGAATCAAACCCAGGTTAGACAGCTCAGAGGCAAGTGCGCCCACCTCTCGGCCATCATGCTTGCCCCTGTGAATAGATGCTACTTTCATAAACTTGTCACCATCTCACTTCTGGGCATGCCCTTCTCTTTCAATCCATATATGTATATAATATATATATATATATATATATATATATATATATATATATATATATATATACATATATATATATATATATATATATATATATATATATATATTTCACTTTTACACGACTCCATTTGATTCGATCACCGTTCAGACCTGTGCATCATTTTTTTTTCCATCATCCTAATGCACACAACCCTGTAATCATTCCCTCCGCATGGTTCCTTTCATTCCAGATAAGGAAGATGCTTCATTTCCCATTTCCTTTTACCCTCAAATTTCCAATTCCTTCCCCTTGACATGAGAAAGAAAGAGAGAGAAAGAGAGAAAGAAAAACAGGAAGCTTTGTGAAACACATGAAAAATGGTTCATCAAAAAACTACAACGACAGGAGGATGTTATAACTTCTGCAACATGGGAATCGACCTGATGCTGACAGCATTGTTTTCATGAAAGATGAAAATAATTCCGACAATCATGGTGATAGTAATGATATTATTATTATTATTATGATGATGATAATGTACATTATATTATAATTGAATCGAGGAAGAACTACAAAAGCTTGTGTTTATGGTCTGTTCTCTTTCTCATTTGTCAATTTTCATGGTCTGCCCTAAAGACATTATTATTATTATTATTATTATTATTATCATTATTATTATGATTGTAATAAATTCCTGTCAAAGCCAAGCAGTGTGTAATGTTTTTTTTGTTATTGTTGTTGTTGTTGTTTTGCATGCAGTGATCACATTCTTGACGAGTCTTTAAGGGCCACAATTATTCCCACCTCGTGGGGTTGACTGGGTAAAGTTTTTGACCCACGTCTTTGACAAAGTGACTAGCCCGGGGTGATGTTCACCAAAGTAGGTCAGGACAGAAATTTGTGATTCATTCAGGGTGCTGGCGATAGCTCGCCTACTCTTCACGAAGGACACCGTGGGACCGTTAACATCCACTACTTAATTCCGACAGACTGGTCGCCGAGTTTAACGTACATCCGAGGGACGGCACGCACATTGATGATTCACCCTGCCTGAGAAATACCGGAATGGCAGCTTGTAGCTGGGTCGGGATTCTAACTCAGGCGAGGCAGCTCATAAGAGAGTGTGCCAACCTCTCCGCCACCCTGCCATCCCAGTGATCACATGATTCTTGTGTATAATAACTTTTGCATCAACTCACACTGGCCAATGAAAGAAGACACTGCAGAAACTGTCCTTGCATGTGTTCTCATTGATATGTCTCATTTTGTTTGATGCCATAAGTTGTCCAAATTGACAAAAGACTAAAATATGCAAACCACTGTGGGACGTAAAGAAGAGCAATCTCATCTCTTGTTCTGGCGAAGACTTACACCCGAAACGTCACCCTCTCCTTTCTTCCCACGGTGGTTAACTTCCATCAACATTCTTTTCATTCAATAAAATTTTGTTGTCATGACTCAAAGGCAAATTTATCCACGAATTACAGAGTAAATATCGAATTGTGAAGGTAAAACGGGAGGCGGTGGGGGTCGGTTTGGAATAAGTGGAATAAATTTGAAATAAAACAGACAAATGGAGAGCTCATGAGCTTGAGGCCCCTGTACTCTGCAAGTTGTGCTGCAAGCGCACTCGTGTCTTTGGCAGGTCATCGTCCTCACCACCTCTTCAAATGCCATTATCCCACCTGCGTTAATGCAAGAGCGTGTTCCACCCAGCCAATCAACAGCTGCCTCGCAGATACCGGTGGATGTTGCAGCTGTGTGCTTGCGAATCGAGCAGCTCGGTAGTAACTAGTGGGCGAAAATAAGGAGGTTCATTCTTTTAAATGCCTCGAATATATCATCTTTATAATCTAAAACATATATATATATATATATATATATATATATATATATATATATATATATATATATATATATACACTAAAATATCAGTTTTCTCCAACAAAATTCAACTTTCCGATTTTGTGAAACACCAGGATGACAGTTTAGAGCTGGGTCGGGATTCAAACCCAGGCTTGACATCTTAGCGGTGAATTTCAAAAATATTTCAACAATATATATCATGATATTTCAAAAAGTGATGGATAAGTTATAACAAAAAGTGATGGATGAGTTGGTTAGGTGATGAGAACAAGCCGGTTCAATTTTGGTTTCGATCCGGATCCAGATCCGACCTATCCGTTGGATACAAGACGTAAACTGTTCAACCTGGCGGAGGTGTATGTGCTCTACCGAGTGCCGTTCGTTTACAACTGCAAATGTTTCAAAATATAACGATTGTCACATTCTTTATCATGACTCATTTCATTTTTTATGGTCAGCATCTAATTCTGGGAGCAGCTGTGTTTTTTTTTGTTTTTTTTGTATACCTTGGTCGAGGCTCGTATGAGAGCTAACACACAACTCACAGCAAGGAGGCATGAGACAAGAGGGGCGGGAGTGGAAGGGACAAAACATTGGGGAACAGACACATTAGGTGAACTGTGGAAGGGAGAGGGATGGGGATGGGACGGGGAACATGGCGAAGAGAAGATGGACATTTCAGGGACTTTCAGGAAGGAAAGCAGGAGAAATGAAGGAAGTGGGCTTGGGTGGATTATCGGGGGTAGAAAAGATCGAGGATTTGGATGGGGGAAGATAAGAGGTGGTGGTGAACAGCTGTTTTGAAAGCCTGGAGGGAAGAATGGGAAAGAATAGAGTGAGGAAGTTTATTCCAAAGGCGGGAAAAAAGAGGAATGAAAGAAATGAAATGAAATCAAACATTCCGTATTTGACGCGGATCGGACATCCATCAAGCATTTAGCGTGTAAGAAAGGAACACTGGTGTTGTGATGATTATACTCACGTTTGGTTTTCCAACACTGCGAGCATTGCATCCAACAACCGTCCTTCCATGACCTTTGAGAGGCTGATACTTTGGCCGAGGCCTAAAGCTTCAGCACGACCTATGTTTTCTGGCTGGTCCCCAAAAAGTGGCAAGGCCAGGACGGGGACACCATGATACAAAGCCTCCAGAAGAGAGTTCATTCCACCGTGGCTAACCAGCAGGCGGACGTTTGGATGTCCTGTGTGGTGGGAATGAAAGTTCAGTGTAGTTCCTTGTATTTCGCACACTGATGCAAACGTTGCTTCCAATGTGTCTCTTTCCATATATGCAACTCTAGGCCGAGGGAGCCATTTCTTTAACGCTCAGGAAATTTATATCCCTCTGAAACCCACCTACTTTTCATAAAGATTTTCTTGAATCATCGGGTGGGAATAATTGGCATCTCCATGTGGGATTTTCTGGGGAGGATTTTAAGAGTTCATGATGCCAGAATTCCAGGTTCAAATCCTCTATACTAAGCTGGTTTGTCCATTATTTACAAATGCCCTTATGATTGATGTGAAGATCAACTGATATCTCCTACTGTTCTCCTGTACAAATACGACAACATCTTTTAATGGCCATAATGAATAACACCTTTGGCTCGAGTTGTTCAAACACTGAGTTACTGGGCAGGTCTGACGTTTGACTGAATGTGATTTGGGCAGGAATTTGTAATTTGTTCAGCGTGTCGGCGGAAACTCAGCAACTCTTCATGATAGACAGGGTGGCATGCTTAACACCCACAAACGAATGCTAGCGGATGGAACACCGAGCTTAATGTCCATCCGAGGGACAGAACATTCCGTGATACAATTCCATGTCTGTGAAGCAGCAATCTGAGAAGTTGTTGTCAGGTTGGGAGTCCAGACAACAGCTCAGGCCTGACAGCTTTGATGAAAACCTTGAGTAGATGGCTCAAAGCTGTGTGCGCTACCTTTGCACCACTCTGTCAGACTATGTGATATATGTGCAAGCTCCTCCATTGTTTGAATCTCGATCCAGTTACAAACTGCCATTCCCGTGTTTTGCATGCAGGGCATTAAGGCATCAGTGTGTGTACTGACAATTGAGTGGTTATCGGGTTGGTGAGTTTCATGCAGAGTAGATGAGAACAAATTACAAATTCTTGATCTCACCGACAGGGGGCACTGCACCAGCGGTGCTCCAAAGCCATTGCAAGAAGTAATGCTTAGCCACAGCCACGTGCTGCATACATACGAAGCCGACAGCTGGAATGGTGACTATGAACCTCTGTGTCACACCATGAACCTCTCCACTACGTCTCTCTACTATTTTGATATCCTCATATTTTTTTGCCAACAATTGATTTCTTCCAATATTTATTTCTTGTTCTGGTTCAACCTACCCCGTTCCCCAAACCACTTGCACAAATTCCAACTTACCAAGAGCATCGTTAAGTGGGATCCAGTCCATCAGGCGAACGTTGTCAGGGATAGCAAGTCCTGTGGGCCATTCCGCGGCATAGTAGCGCCAAGCGACAGGACGCCCCAGTTGGCCGAGGGCTTTTGCCAGTGCTGTTGTGAGAGCGGGTCGTGGAATTGAGGGCAGCATGGATCCCAGGGCAACGAGCACACAGCCTTCTGGCCCAGCATTGTCCAGCCATCTTGCAAGGGGCTGGAATTATTGTTTCAGGGTATGGGTGGCAGCAAGATGAAAGTGTGAGTTTTTCGTTATTTTTTCTTGTAGGCAATTTTCTTCGTGTATAAATAGTTTGTTATATCAGTAAAGTATACCAGCAAACATAAACTCTGGAACTTGGCTAAAGGACCACAGTTCAGGGCTTCAACAGGAGGGTCATCAGACTAATGAACACAATCATCTGGATTCATACAATCTTTTGCTGACCTGCCTTTCGAAATTGAAAACTCTTCTCAGAGCAGTTCAGTTCTTATTTATTTCTTTTTTGAAAGCTTATACATAAAGTAGAAGTTCACTCGGTTGAGCGCATACCTCCGCCACGTAATATCTGATCCGCGAGAACATATCGGGCCCAATACATTTTTGAAATATCATTCTATACAGTACTATATCGTTTTTGGTACCATCTCTCAATGGTGAAGAATCACTTAAAAATTAAATAATTCTCGTATCCAGATCCGGATTCAGATGTTCACCAAAAATCGAAACAATTCGGCCTTGCCACACACGCAACTTGTCCACCAAGTTTTGTCTGAATCTGTCCACAACTTTTTGAGATATCCTGCACACAAATAAACAAACAGACAGAAAGGGGTGAAAATATAACCTCCTTCACCTTCAGCGGCAGAGGTAATAACATGTAGGGCGAAGCGAAGACATCGGTGTATCTTGATATCAACTACCAAACTAAAACATGAGTAGACAATGGAAAAATCATTTCAGTACATATGTATTTGGGATTTCAACATGGGATCATAGTCACGTGAGGATGTGAGTTCTGATGGGAACACCCAATGGGCCAACCCAGGTTCACTCAGTTCCAACCATTCGACACAACCAAAACCTGTCACATGTTCTTCACGAGTGACTGTTAGGTGGTTTATTGGTTAAGTGCGAATGTTAACGCTCGAATAACCTCCCCGTCCCACACGAACCTCACGTATAACCTGCTGGGGGTCTGCACCAGACGTGGATCTCCGGCTGACAATATAGAGCAAGCAATTTCAATTGGAACACTATACTGGATTGAGGATCCGGATGCATCATCGAATATAAGTGCATGGAACGTTGCCCCCATCTCGCTCAAATGTCCCATTTCCAGGAGCATTGGTTATTGCCCATAAATTCGTCATCAATGAATGGGGCCTGAATTCGGGAATTTCATGGATTAGGGAAGATGGTGCATATGCGTTAGGAAATTTCATGGATATTAAGATGGCACGGAGCACAGACCTTTGGTGGAGGCTTGGCAGGTTTTGCCAACATAGCTCCCAGTAGCACCTCATTGAACAGAAGAAGACTGTCCCCCTCAAGTACCGGAGAGGCATTGTAGAGCCACACAAGAGCTCTCTCCTCGAGCTGAGCTAGTGTTCTTGGCCGGGTGAATGGTCTTGGGAGGGTTCTTGACCTTCTCCCTTCTGCCACCCATTCATGTGGAAGACTCAGTCCAGCGGACAAACTTTCACACTGTCCTCTCTCCACCATTTCGTCGCACTGCATCTTTCTCCCTGACATCAATTTCTCCCTGACATCGGCCTCCTTCGCTCGCTTTCCACTTCCACGATTATCCTCGCAACACGTTCTTCTGCTCGATTGTCCCATCTTGTCGTTTCGAAACGGTGGAAAGATGGGACAG
>NC_140977.1:36700547-36833047 GCF_056783735.1 Eptatretus burgeri | reverse complement strand
TCAGTTGCGCTAAGGTGCCGGAATTTTTTTTAACAATCTTTCAAATCATTATTTAATTTCGGTTGAAGCACCCGCTCCCTACGAGAGCCGACAAGGGGGTCATGTTATTATATTTATCCCTATTTTACTCCAAGGGGTCCCAGGATGCCGCACCCAAAAAATGGTTGCGATCGGTTCAGACGTTTTTGCGGTACCTGGGAGAAGACGGACGGACAGACGTTGAATTATAGTAAGATACTTGAACACTGTGAAGGGTGTCGTGCTCTATGAATTGTCGAGTTTTGGAAGTGATGACAAGTGCTTTATGTTTGCCTGTTTGTCCTTATCTGAGCAGTTTACAAACTTTAATTCTGAGATCCCGGATTGAAATTCTATACACTGCTGATTTGTCCATTGTACACTAGCTGTGCACTTCATTCATATTGAGGTACACTGATTTCTCCGTTAGTCCTTTGTTGTGTGCATACCATTTATGGGCATGCTCCTCCTGAGCCTTAAAGCATCCATAAAAATAATTAAACTTCAGAGAGTTCATGGAACACCTTACCCCACACAGTCATGAGAAAAAGGACATCGGAAGGGTCTTTTCAACTCTTGCTTTGTGTTTCTGAGCACGATCTATATTAGCTTTGTTTGTGAACTTTGATGAACAGGCACATTGGCAACCATACAAAGCCAATGGGTCAAACAGAAGAGCCCAGAGCTGAAAATTCTGTGAACTCTTCTTGAAGAAACTGACAAATTTGGAACGATCTTTGAGGAAAAGATGGATGAAACAGAGATATTTTGGACGAAGTTAGCTCTGTGGTTACATCACTAGGCACCACCATTTTGCTGAATGTCACTGTTACTCTGCCATTTTGTCTGAATCTCGCTGTTACTCCACCATTTTGTCTGAATCTCGCTGTTACTCTGCCATTTTGTCTGAATCTCGCTGTTACTCCACCATTTTGCTGAATGTCACTGTTACTCTGCCATTTTGTCTGAATCTCGCTGTTACTCCACCATTTTGTCTGAATCTCGCTGTTACTCTGCCATTTTGTCTGAATCTCGCTGTTACTCCACCATTTTGTCTGAATGTCACTGTTACTCCACCATTTTGTCTGAATCTCGCTGTTACTCTGCCATTTTGTCTGAATCTCGCTGTTACTCCACCATTTTGTCTGAATGTCACTGTTACTCCACCATTTTGTCTGAATCTCGCTGTTACTCCGCCATTTTGTCTGAATCTCACTGTTACTCCACCATTTTGTCTGAATCTCGCTGTTACTCTGCCATTTTGTCTGAATCTCACTGTTACTCCACCATTTTGTCTGAATCTCACTGTTACTCCACCATTTTGTCTGAATCCCACTGTTACTCCACCATTTTGTCTGAATCCCACTGTTACTCCACCCTTGATCAGAACGCGTGACTAATTTGATTGGTCAAGAGGCGTATCATTTTTCCCAAGAACTGCAAACTGAAGGGTTTTGGAAGTTCAAACAAGGCAACTTGTGTTCTACAGTGTTTATACACACATTTCAATTCAAATTAAATAAAGATTTTAAAGGCTGTGGGTAAAAAAAGCAACACAAAGCAATGAGAATCGTACGTTTGCCGCCACTGCCACACCTTCTTTTACACCACCTTATTTAAGGCATTAAATTAGTTATTCGTACCTGTTGTTTGCGTCCTTAATGACGTCCCTAAAAATCATGTTTTCTGCTTCGAATTATTTTCAATATCGTTTTACCGCCAGACAGGCAAACCGAGTAAAACAATTGCCTTACGAGTAAGCATGCACACTCAGGATGAGATTCCATACAATTTACCAAATTCAGAACCAAAGTTCTGCGAAACTGCAGGTTCGTGTTCCAATAAATGAAACTGTTCAAAATATAAAATTCAATTCAAATCAAGTTGTTCCTCGATCATAGAAATAGTCTGATAGACAGATAGAGTGAACAAATTGCTTAACTCCACTTTGCGTTTCACATGCAGCGTCATAGACAAAGACATCAGGGTTTATTTATTTATTAATTATTTATTTATTTTAACAAAAAAAGACATTTTTTTTACAAGACATTTTTACAAAAAAAAAAAAAGAAGAGGGGTCTTTTTGCAGGAGGTTGCTGCAAAGTCAATACTTGCTCTAATCTGACTAGTTTCTTACAAACAAGTTATCAAAAAGCCAAGAAACAAAGATGAAATATCAAGAAGAGCATTGAAAATCCTTCTTGTAAAATGACAAACAATGGACATTGTAAACATGATTATGGGTGGGGACATATGTTGTGGAAACAAAGTTATGATGATCTAGAATCTATGATCTAGAAGACTTTTTAAGAGTGAAAATACAGTGCAGGTGGAGGTAATGAGGAAATAGTTAAATGGAAAAGTAATTGAGAAGCAAAAGAATGAGAATGATGAAAGAATAAATAGATGATGGTTGACTACTGAACGGTTTATGGAAGCACCTTCCATGAAGGAATTCGAGAAGATTCCTTTGAAACCAATCCTGGAAAGTCTTCAGGTATGTGTCACCTGCGGTCCAGGTTATCAGGCGATAAGGAGCCCTTTCTTTACTGTAGTTTAACTCTAGAGAGGAAAATTAATGGCAGTCAGTGGCATCGTGATCTCAAGAGGAATTTGGGAAAGAAAGTAGTTTGTTGCACGTCCGGGCAAATAGGCATGAGACACACCAATGGGAACGGAATTAAAATGCAGACCGGATGATAAAAACAATTCCAGGTATTTGCACATCATGAGAAAATAGAAAATTCAACAAAGTTCTGAAAATAAAAAAACATTTATTTGAAATTTAACTGAAAAAGGAGGAACTTAATTATAGAAATTGTGGTGTGTGTGTGTGTGTGTGTGTGTGTGTGTGTGTGTGTGTGTGTGTGTGTGTGTGTGTGTGTGTGTGTATGTGTGTGTGCACAAACGTGTTAATAACCGTTGGAGATTTTGGTGAATACCAAATGGGCCATTTCCACACCTGTTGAACCAATGATGAGCTACATTCATTGTGTCATCATGAACATCGAAGGCTGGTGAACCTTCGACGTTGTGCGGGACATGGGGGAGGTAAGGAGGAATTCATGATTTATTTCCTTCCTTCCTTTCAAATAAGTGCTGCTTCATCAGGATGAAGGTTACCGCACTGCGGTTTTGCTTGGAGGGTGTGTGTGGGGGGGGGGGGGATTGTTGATATTTATTCGTACGCAGCCTGTGGCTGCTGGTTTCATCATTTTATGGGAATGCAGCTGTGCCGCTGATGTAGTGCCCCTGTTACCAGTGAGCTGATACTCATTTTGCCGACCTCGGAAGGATGACAGGCTGTTATCCCGCCTGGTGTTAATTCAACGGGTCACAGGGGGCTTAAACTCAAGACCCTAAGATCTTAAGCCAGCACCCTAACCATTAAGCCAATCATCATGACACCAGATTTGAATTCCTGAGGTCAACATTCCAAATCGAGCTGAAATTGAACGTACGCATGACTTCGATTTTAACCTTCTTAAAATTAAACGAATTGCAGAGGAATGATTTTAATCAAGCTCAAATGAGCTAAGATCCTCATCCTCTTAATGATGACGTCATAAAAACGAATATGACGTCATTGTGATGTATCAGGTTTGCGATAAATTATCTGTGCTAATGCCCGGCTTGATTCCCGCAAACAAAATTCAAACAGCTTGCCTAGTTTCGGAGATAATGGTATAGGCGATTTCCATTAGCGGCGATATTATGACGTCAACTTTTTTTCTCGAAAGAATTTCCAAAATCGGAGATGGTTACTGCCTGCGCGTGGGCTTTCTGCATATACATCGCAAGTTTCACGAAGGTCAGATGAAAACTCTGGGTTGTGAAACAAAAAATGTCAAAAAATAGGAATGACGTCATAAAATTGATATGACGTCATAGTGATGTATCATAATATGTGCGGTAATTCATCTCTGTTAATGCCCTGTTCGATTCCCGCAAACAGAATTCAAAAAGCTTGCCCAGTTTCGGAGATAATTTTTTAGGTGATTTGCATTAGCGGAGATATTTTGACGTCATAACTTTTTTTCTCGGAGGAATTTTCAAAATAGGAGATGGTTACTGTCTGCGCGGGGTATTTCTACATATATACGCCAAGTTTCAGGAAGTTTCGATGAAAACTGTCGGCTGTGAAACAAAAAAGTCCACAAGAAGAAGATGAAGAACAACAACGTGAGTAAGACTTAGAGATCCTCCAGGAGGATCTAAAAAAAATGGGATTGTTGATTGAAAACCCATTTGGCTCACTAATGACTTTCAAGGAGGAGGCCTTGTCTGGTGTGCATGTGATGCATCTCCATTTTGGGGGGGGAGGGGGGGATTGAGGTAGGGGGGTTCACTCTTCATGCCTTAAGGACTCTACTCGGGACGGGCACTAAAATTGTACCGAAGAAATGACAGTGTTGTTTTACACCCCTCTCACCTAAACGAATCTTCTTCTTTCATATGCAGCAAATGGTTGCGGGTAACATCATTTGCTGGGGGAGGGGGAGGGCAGCTGTGCCATTGATGCAGTGCCCCGAGTCGTAGGTTAAAGCAGGATTTTGTAATTTGCTCAGGAGGTGAGGTCAGTGTGCATGCATCTCGGCTATCCTGCCCCAGCCCCACCTAAGCAAATGAGGGACGGTGGTTTCAGTCTATGTCGGTGGTTAGCTGATGCAGGTACCGGGGATGTGTGGTGTGCCGAGTTGAGCAAACAGCGTCACTCTGTGTCCTCTCTTGGCAAGTATCCCGGCAACCTTTTCCATCAGCAGGAAATGGCTTCCTCCTGTCCAAGAGCAATCATTCGTCTTGATACCCACGAAACAATGAGTCAACCAACATGCGTCACACTCATAATTTTAAATAAATATGCCCTGCACTCAGAAATTGTTTCCCATTTCCCACAACTACACTTCCAATGACCAACATCACAAGCCAAAGATTTACTGACCCACTTCGAAGTAAGTTTCTCATGACATCTGTTGAGATTCTCATGAGATTTTCATCAAATCTCATGAGAAATTATTGAAGATTATATATTATCACGGGAAGAAGACTTGCAATATTCACGGTCCCCTTGCAAGCGATCCGATTGGACCATGTGCAGCACGTGTCTGATGGTTGCAGCATTTCTCGCGGGGGCACGGCTGTGCCACTGATGCAGTGTACCCTGTCGTTTAGGTTGGGGAATTTGGAATTTGACCACAATGCCGGCGATAATGTTCCTACTTTTCATCAAAAGACTATAAACCTGGTATTGGCTTTGTGGTTAGGGTGGTTGGTTTGGGATCTTAGGGTCCTGAGTTTGAGCCCTGGTTTCCAATGAATTAACACCAGGTGGGGTTGACTCAGCCTGTCATCCTTCTGAAGTTGGCGAAATGAGTACCTGTGTATTGATACAGGGGCACAGCATCAGTGGTATAGTCATGCCCCAACGCCCAAACCCATGCATGGTTTATTAATTCACATGCAGCCTGTGGCTGCTTGGCTGCATCATATTCTGGGGATGCCGCTGATGCAGTGCCCCCTGTTGCCAGTAAGCTGGTACTCATTTTGCTGACCTCGGGAGGATGACAGGCTGAGTCAACCCACCTGATGTGTTTTTTTTCAACAGCACAACAGGGGCTCAAACTCAAGACCCTAGGATCTTAAGCCAGCCACCTGCACCATTAAGCTAACACCTGTCTGGTACATGGAGGATATGGGTAGATGGGCCATAATAATATGGTTTAATTGCTATTCTAGTTTAAACTTATCTTCCGTTTTTGCTGACATTAGCTTTCCAGACCATTGCATCCATTAATTACTCTTGGAGTGAAAGCCCCTTTCCTTACTACTGTCCGAACTCTTTACTCTCAGGCTATGACCTCTGGTCCAGTCAGTTTAAGTAAATTCAGCACATTCCTTGATCCCCCCTTACTCTTATCCCTACCCAACTTCCCTTTGTCTCCCTCCTTCCACTGCACTCCCCTGCTCTCCAAACCCCCTCTCTTCTCTCACCCCCCCCTTTTCCATTCCTCTTCTCAATTTAATTTCTCTGAATACCTGCTCACCACCTTTTCGCATTCGTAATGTGAACATCACCACTCAAAAACACTTTGCACATCACAGCAGAGCAGAACTCTCACCGATTGAAATCATACATATAATCGTTTGCAGGTTGGAGGCAAATTAAAGAACCCAAGGGACTAACCAATGGAAGCATGATTTCGGCCACGAATGGAAGACAAAGGTATCACTGAGAACAATACGTTAATTGTTTGCTTTGTTTCACTTTTAGCCAATTCATGGAAGAGCAAAAACCGTTTCTCAAAATTGCACAAAACCTTTTAGCCCGAGTATTTTCAGCTTCTCTTGCTTGTCATCTTCCCTCTATTACTCATTGGATCTCCTTCGTTTGTCTCTACCTACCTCCCTGTACTCATCCCTTTGTCCGGACAATCTCACCAATGACAGAGATGACGAGAAGGACGCTTCGTGTCTCCGATCTGCTGAGATGCTCTGAGTCATCCCATTGTCTTCCACTGCCTGTGCCGTTGTCTTCTTCCCTCTCGTCATCTTGACGAACGGCCAGAGGTAACAAGGAAAAAA
Organism: Eptatretus burgeri; assembly: GCF_056783735.1. Taxonomy (NCBI): domain Eukaryota; kingdom Metazoa; phylum Chordata; class Myxini; order Myxiniformes; family Myxinidae; genus Eptatretus; species Eptatretus burgeri. The sequence goes on along the minus strand of NC_140977.1, from coordinate 36,826,447 downwards.
GTATGATGAAGTATAAAAACATAGTACGTGGAAGTGAGAGAAGCTGTCTAAAGGCAGCAAGCCCGAATCAGATGGAGAAGGGCGTGGGAGAAACAACAAGGTTATTAGCACAATTTCAAGAAAGATCTTACTAACTAAGTGTGCTAGCTGGTTAACACAGTAAAACGTATTAAACGAGAAAAGTCAGGAAGGTTTCGTGAATGTTAGTAAATGAGAGCCTAACTCAGAGAGGGAGGTCCAAATATTATAGCTGTCCTTTGCTGTCCACCAGTTATGGGATATCTACTTTGTTTCTCTTTTCATTCTTGACCTTGATGTCTTGTCCTTGAGGTTTAGGAGAACTCTTATCACTGTTGTGACTCCACCGGTTACTACGTGTCTGCCTTTCTCCAACAGTTCAACCTTGCCCCCCTCCGAGCCTCCAACACCCTATGAAGCCATTCGATCTTCTCACTCTCCCCCCACCAGCCTCTTCCTAATTTTTTTTTTAATCTACAATGACTGCAGTGACAAAAGAATCACATGTGAAATGGGTTCGACTCTGATGGATATTTAAGGCCCAGGTATATAATAGGCCGACATACAGTATGTCAAAAATGTATATTTGGAAGACAACAATAGAGGTACAAAAATTCGATGTTGACATCATTACAATGTTCCTGTGTGTCCCTGTTGAAATTGACTTCCGAGTTCTTAAGGAGCTGTCACATTGATTTTCAGGTAAAATGACAAAAATAACGAATTGCATCAATTGTTACTTATGGTCATGAAAAGACATACGAGACGAGACAAAGGAATACACATTTGGTTATATAATTATACTAGATAGTATTCATCGAATACGTGCCCCACACAGCCTTGAGAAGGAATTGGTGTGACTGTGCAAGCAAACTCTTCCAGTGGAAAACCTGTAATTGCATCTATCGACAATTCTGAGATAAATGTGTACGTTATATTTTGGAAAGTTTCGATGTACGCTCAATATGTGCGATATCAAATGGTTATGTAACATATAGTTAAGTTTAATTTTCCTCCGTTGAAGGGTTTTCGATGTACGCTCAATATGTGCTGCATCAAGTGGTCATGTAACATATAGTAAAGTTTAGATTTGCTCTGTTGAACGGTTTTCGATGTCCGCTCAGTATGCACAATATCAAGTGGTCATGTAACATATGGTAAAGTTTCAATTTCCTCCGTTGAACGGTTTTCGATATACTCTCAATATGAGCGATATCAAGTGGTCATGTAACATATAGTAAAGTTTAATTTTCCTCCGTTGAAGAGTTTTCGATGTACGCTCAATACGTGCTGCATCAAGTGGTCATGTAACATATAGTAAAGTTTAGATTTGCTCTGTTGAACGGTTTTCGATGTACGCTCAATATGCACGATATCAAATGGTCATGTAACAAATAGTAAAGTTTAGATTTGCTCTGTTGAACGGTTTTCAATGTACGCTCAATATGCACGATATCAAGTGGTCATGTAACATGTAGTAAAGTTTAATTTTCCTCCGTTGAAGGGTTTTCGATGTACGCTCAATATGTGCTGTATCAAGTGGTAATGTAACATGTGATAAAGTTTCAATTTCCTCTGTTGAAAAGTTTCGATGTACGCTCAATATGTGCTGTATCAAGTGGTCATGTAACACGTGGTAAAGTTTCAATTTCCTCTGTTGAAAAGTTTCGATGTACGCTCAATATGCACTATATCAAGTGGTAATGTAACATGTGATAAAGTTTCAATTTCCTCCGTTGAACGGTTTTCGATGTACGCTCAATATGCGCAATATCAAATGGTCATGTAACATGTGGTGAAGTTTAATTTTCTTCCGTTGAACGGTTTTTGATGTACGCTCAATATGTGCAATGTCAAATGGTCATGTAACATTTGGTGAAGTTTAATTTTCCTCCGTTGAACGGTTTTCGATGTATGCTCAATATGTGTTGTATCAAGTGGTCATGTAACATATAGTAAAGTTTAATTTTCCTCCGTTGAATGGTTTTCGATGTACGCTCAATATGTGGTGTATCAAGTGGTCATGTAACATATAGTAAAGTTTAATTTTCCTCCGTTGAACGGTTTTCGATGTACGCTCAATATGTGGTGTATCAAGTGGTCATGTAGCATATAGTAAAGTTTAATTTTCCTCCGTTGAACGGTTTTCGATGTACGCTCAATATGTGGTGTATCAAGTGGTCATGTAACATTTGGTGAAGTTTAATTTCCTCTGTATTTTCGAAGGAAATGATGCGCAGGAGGAAGCCATTTGGCCCATCGTGCTTGCGCCACACCAATACCAGATTTAAATATATTTGTCAATACCCCTTCCCTTCGTGCGTAGCCTTTCTTGGCTGCTGGTTGCATCATTGATTAGGGGCGCGGATATGCCGCTGATGCAGTGCCCCAATTACCAGTACACTGGTCATTTCGTTTCGCCGACCTCAGAAGTGACAAATCTCACCTGTCTCTCACCTCTGATTGCACTGTATGGGCACACCCTTCTGTGTTCTTTCTCAACAATCCTCTTCTTGAAGTTCAGTCACTGAAACTCCTGTCTCACGATCAGCCATGATCTTTCTTGGGCAAACAACTTTGCAAAGATGGCCTCCAAAGCCAGCCGTCAACAAGGCATCCTTAATCATACAAGGTTTTTCCTTGACCAACTTAAAATGTTGACAACCAACAGTTCTCATTCACAGCTTAATGAGTACTGCTCTCCCCTTTGATCCCTGCTTCACGTCTTACCCTTCTTGATGCGATGGAATGCAAGACCCTCAAAATCATTGGGATCTCCCGTGATGAAGCCGAGTGTCTAGGCTTGTTGCTTTCGCATTGCAGAAAGGTCGGTGACCTCTATATTCTACTGCCTTCTTTTTGGTCTTGCACCCTCTACCTTCTCATGGTTCTGTCTCTCCCAGGTTTCTGCAGGGCATACATTGTCTGCCAGTAACCATCTTCTTGTTAAACTCCCCAAATCCAGTCCCAGTGCTTACCTCCATTCATTTGTTCCTCTTTTCTCTCGCCTGTGGAACCAACTTCCCCAATCAGTGGAACCAACCAACTTCCCATTCTTCCCTCCTGGGTTTCAAGATAGCTGTTCATCCCCAGAGCCAGAATTAGGGGAGGGCAGACAGGGCAGTTGCCTGGGGCCCACGACCATTAGGGGGCCCATAAAAATTTTTTTAATGCTTCAAAATTTGTGATTGTCAACCTCCATTTTTGGCAGTTCACTCACCTGAGCTTATGCCCATAAAAACCTGGTCACTCCGACACCGTAGCAATAATGATAACGAGAAAAGATAACGATCCGCTTCGAGGGGGTCCGCTTCTAAAGGTGAGTCACCATGTTTTTACATTCTCATTGTCATATTGTTGTATGATGGTGCTAGTGGCGTTTTGAAATAGGTAGCAATAATGCGTGGTCTGTTGTGCTTATTTTTTGAAAGGGGGTGGGGCTCCATGTCCAACTTCGTACAGTTGGTACAGTTGGTACGAAACTTTCGTACAGTTGGTACGAAACTTGATGGAGAGGTTAAGTGTATGACAAGGACGAATTGATTCGATTTTGGTTAAGGCACTGATGCAGATATGGCCTATCAGTGGGATACAAGGCATGGTGTTGGCTTAACGGTTAAGGTAGCTAGATTAAGATCTTTGGGTCTTAGGGTTTGATCCCCTGTTATGCCATTGAAATATTGTTGTGGTGCCGGCTTCGGTGGCGGGGACGACCGCTAGATGGAGCAGTTTGGCCGTCTCCCACCGAACACCGGAATTGAAGGTCGTAACCTTCGGATAACTCCGAAGGTCACGGGTCCCTTAGTGGACTGTGGACGCCAATATTTTGACGGCGTAGGGTAGGGTTAATTGTCTAATTCCAATTTACCTAAGTACCCATGCCGTCTAACTACCGGGGAAGCTACACCCTCGGCCGACTTTGTCCGAACCGAGTCCCTGTTACTGACTCGGATCCGGCGTAACCGAGCGGGGATTACCAAAGCCTGCTGGACCAAATGAACAATTTACGGCACAAACGGCCTCCCTATTTCTCAAGCCCGCACCATGCTGGGTCAATGATAGAAACGACAGACAGTGAGTTGGTACATTTAACACGGGGTATATTTATAATGGGGAGAGGGAGACAAAGAGCAGAGTTACACCGAATATAATCAAATGTACAATGATGCAAGGCACTTATACCGTTTCTACTTAAAGACTGGGGCCACAGACACACACATAATCCAAAAACAAATGGATCCCACCGGGTCTTTATTCGGTCCTCCAGCCGAGGAGGAGAGTTCAGCTGGGGGGACAGAGTTCCGTGGTGTACCTGGCCGCATTGTGCGGCTTGCCGACCTGCCCCTGTGGAGCCTGGGATACTTGGCAGGGAAGTCGGACGCTCCGACCACCAGCCTGCACGCTCCAACATAAACCACCATGGTGGGACTCAAACCCGCATGGTCAGCTTCGCACCAAGTGCCGAGGAGAAGACCAGGGATGAAGACCAACGACCATGACAAGGAGCACCCAGCAGGCCAGAACACACGTGGGTGTCCGACCAACAACCTTTTCTCTCGCACCACTCGATTCTCTTCTCCCCTCCCCCACACGGGGTGGGGAATCTGCTCTCTGGAGACTCGCCTCCGGATTGGACGGAGCGTTTTGGGTCTCGTGGTGGCCAGCCGTGATTGGAGGAGGGTCACGGGAGGCGGGGAAAAACACGCCCCTTCTGAGCGGAGTCTCTCTGGCTGTTTTGGCGCTTCTCTCTTCTTTGTCGCTTAGTCGAGACATTCTTCTTTCCCTGGGCGTTCTGGCTTCCCATTGGCTGGGGCACGCGTGCGATGCTTGCCCTTCGCTCATTGGGCAGAGGAAACACTCCATGCCCTTTTTTGGAGCGGGGATCCGATCTGAGGCGATTGAAGCCCCATCCACGTCTGTGCTTGGCACGCATGCGCGTGAGGAAGGCCGATGGTGGCAGGAGCGAAAGGAGGATGTTGTTGTTGTTGTTGTTGTTGTATATTAATTCTAAGTAAAAAATAACTCGCAGCGCACATACACTTAATCACCCATTAAACATAGGGACGGGACCCCAACTATAAACATACTTATCGAAATAACTGAACTGCGAGGACTCTGGCTGTTGTGTGCAAATGGCTGTCAGATTTGTAACAACATCACTAGGTGGGTTGATGCAGTCTGTCATCCTTCTGCGGTCGGCATAATGAGTACCAGCGTACTGGTAACAGTGGCACTGCATCAGCGGCACAGCCGTGCTTCCAGAAAATGATGCAACCAGGCACCCACTGGCTGCATACGAAAAAACAACCGTGGGATACAAAATGTAAACTGGTCAGCCTGGTAGAGGTATGCGCTCTATCAAGTGCTTTTCTAGTTCCACTTGTTTGCAGCTTGTTCACCCCATCTGTCCTTACTCCCCTCCCCTTGATCTCACTCTCACTTCTGTTGTGCTGTTGGTGTTTCCCCCTGGCCATTTTGTTCCATTCTGCTCTAGCTCTTCCAAAAGCCTCAATCATGTGTGTATATTAAAAAAAATAAACAATTTTTTTTTCTTTGCCTTTTGGGGATTTGGTCGTGATTTTTTTTTTCTCACTTCACCCAAAAGGAGGTTGGGCCAGGTCTGGAGGTGGGGCCAAAATGAGTACCAGGTCCGTACCCCCAGGATACCCCCTTCCCTAAATTCGCCGATGGAGCAGTAATTTGTGCAACACATATCCCAGCTAACCACCCTTGTCAAGAGTATTATTAGTATTTCATTTTGAACCAGGAAGAATTGCAACTGCTGCTGGATGACTCTACTACTTATTGAATGGACCCAATGATTCCCATTTTATTGTAGGGTTAGCTGGGGAAGGTTTTTAACCCAAGTCTTTCCTGACCTGGCTGGCGAGGTCTGATGTTTGATTTATGGTGGTAGGAATTTGTAAGTTTTTTTGAGGGTGCCGGTGAAACTGACCTACTCTACACCAAGGACACCGCTGGATTTTTAACATCCCCCAACTAATGCTGGCAGGCGGGATGCCCAGTTTAATGTCCATCCAAGGGGAAAGCGCACTTTGTGACGTATTAACGTACTGCTTGCGAAACATCAATCCAACACTTTATAGTTGGATCGGGAATCAAACCTAGAGGAGACAGCTCAAAGGTAAGTGTGCTACCTATTCACCATCCTGTTGGCCAACTGTTTCTGCAATATTGTGGAAATTACACGACCATGGCCAATTAAAACTGCAAGAAGACAAGGATGTGATGATGTTTCAATTTTTATGTGTTGATCATTTGTGGTTGTTTAACGATGTTGTTCATCACGAAGCGTAAACTTGAGCATTTTTGGCTCCGATGAGTACAGATGTATGAGCACCATGCAAGCATGGTGGCAACTACTTGTATTCGGTTGTGCAACAGATTTCACACGGTACATTGAAAACTTGTAATATTTATGTTGTTGCTGTTGTCTGGTGGAGTAATGAGTGGTTGGTGCATTTGGCTCTACCATCTGAGGACTTACCTCATAATGCTGGGATGAAAGGTTCAGATGCAATCGACTGTATAGTTGTCCATTTACGACGGTACTGTCTTTGCAACTCAGACAAGTCTCATAATGTCCGTTTATATCCTATTTCTAGCGCAAATATGCCTGGTGTTGACTTAATGGTAAGGGTGGTGGGCTTGGGATCCGAGGGTCCTGCGTTCAAATCCTGCTTGGCTGTTGAATTATTAGCAGTTGGGGTTGATTCAGCCTGTCATCCTTCCGAGGTTGGCAAAATGAGTACCAGCTTGCTGGGATTGAGCCATTTGAGTGTCCTATGTTGGAGTGGTGACCTATCCAGGATTGTGCCCGATAGCCCAGGAGAATACTTAGGCAGCACCAACGCTCTGCACAGAGTATGGTCCCAATGAAAATGGAAAACCAGAAATGGAATGTAAGTGCAAGCTTGTTCAGAAGCCTTTGACCACCATCTTCTATATACGATATAAATAACAGGATGGTTTCTGTCCATCTTATTTCGTTTCCTATGTCCTTTCTCTCACCACATTGTGCATTGTCACCAAACTTTTAAGGCATAATTAACATTGTCTTACAATTGTACTTATGGTATCCAAATTCACTTCAAACTTTTTCATTTATTCCAATGGGTCCAGTCCAAAGCAGACTTTTCTCAAAATGCATGGTATGCAGAATGAGATCGCGGCATTCCGCTGGATCGTGCTTCAAGGCCAGCTGTTGCAGAAACGTAGTTGCCATTGTTGTCTCTTTTATTCCACAAGAAACACTTGCTCTCTCTCAGGGAGGGGATATTAATTTTGTTTCCGTGGCTACTAACACCCCCTTCCCTCTGACAGGGGTCAATGAACAACGTGCACTGTGCCACATGCAGAGGTGAAAATCACGAGTCATCAACCCACCCTCACCGGTGGTGGGGGGGGGTATTATTGTGTGCTGAAGACCCTGACACTGGATACCCCTAGCACGTATGCAAAATTTGGTGGAGATTGGCCAAGCCATTCGAGTGTACAAGTGAACAGACAGACAAACAGGGACGCTGTGTATAATACGATTCATCACAGGATTGTTGCTGTTGTTGTTCTCTAATGTCCATCTCATTCTACCAAAACCCATACCATCTCATCATCACCAGTGCTTGATGGGTACATTCACGCCGTTACAATATAAATTGAAGAAATACAAAAAGGATAGTACAATAAAATACCACGAGAAATGAAGCAAAAACATCGAGTTCAACAATAGTTTTGGTCAAATAACCTTTTGATTTTTTTTCTTCCAACATTGATAAACTATACACTGTAGATATTTTAATGCTTGATAGCATTGTCTTGAAGTTTAGTAGTTACACAAAGAAAGATACTGGTCGTGGACAAAAAAAAAAAAATGGAAACACCTGGGTAAATGAGGGACAGCAAGCAAAGGCTTCCACACAGGTGTGGCTCATGTGTCAAGCAAATAACATCCCAGCATGATTTGGGTCATGTATAAAAATGCTGCACAGGCCTGTTTGCCTATAATTATGGCTAACATGGCTGCAAGAGGAGACTCCTCTGCAGTCCTCTCCTCCCCAATTAATACCCCCATCTACAGAGCACGTGTGGTCACCCAATGGTTTGATGAGCATGACACTCATGTTATCCATATATCATAGCTTTCTCATTCACCAGATCTGAATCCAATCCAGCATTTGTGGGATATTCTGGAATGACACCTGGACAGCGTTTTCCACCTCCATCAAACAGGTGTGAGTTGATTGATTTTTCCCGTGGAAGAATGGTTCCGCATCCTTCCTGCAGATTTGCAGACAACGATGGACTGTGTGCCACCGTGCACACAGGCTGCACTCACCGCACCTCGTCACCCAATGCCCTATTAAGTGACTTCACATTGGTGTTTCCATGTTTTTTTTAATCCATGACCTGTATATGGCAAAATACCATTTGGTCCACCCTATAACTTGCACCATTCATTTCCTCACCTTCTATGAGTATGTGTAACCTCAATATTATCAAGAAGCGAACATAACTTTACATCTACAGCTATGGAACTTGTAGCCACATTATCCCCCCACACAATGGCCTCCTCTTTTTGAGAGATAATGCTGAAACTTTCCCGTTGTCCATCTATATCAAAGCAATGAAATAAGTGCAAATATTTTTCATCTGGTTATGAGTACAGAGTATATTACTTTTGTTTTTCATAATCATCATCCTCATCCCTGAACCTGTATTGAGGTGTGGTCGAACTGCATCCTTTTATCAATTTATTCACACCACTATTACATGCTTCTGTGTCACCCTCAAAGCCTCCATGAATTCTTCATCATGAGCAGGAAGTATACGTCGCTGTCGATAGATGCTGATACACCTGAGTAATAGTTGAGGAACTCTTCTTGGGTAACCTATAAATAAGAACGAATAAACAAAACAAAATGTCAACTTAACTCCACCTTACCTTTTTTGTCTATGGCCACTAAAGCACACTCTCCTCTTATTCTCCCTCTACAAGTGCCTGACCCGTTTTCAAGCCATTCGGGAAAGAATAAGGATTTTCTTGGCTATTATTTATACAGCATCAAAAGGAAAATAAAAATAATTTATCAACAAATTTTTCCTGTTGTAAAGGACCGTCTATTTATTGTATCATGTACGCAAACATGGCATAATTTTGACTCCTTCCCACACGACATTAAGCCCCACCCACCTTCCCATCCTTGTCATAGGGGGAATCAAAGTTCTGTAGAAATGAGAGGAACACCTGATCTTCAGTCCACTCTCCATTTTGATACTTTGGGTGATGTTTAGGGTTGTAGACTCCTTTCAAGTCCTCTATGGTCACCACACCATCCCCGTTTCGGTCAAATTTCTGGAATGCTTGAAGCACTGATTCTTTCCTAGATGAAGACATTGGAGGCTGGGTGGGGAGAGAGGGAGAAATAACAAATAAAGGGCACAGTCATATAGCTCCAGACAGGTGCAGTCATATATAGTCAAGAAAAAAAAACATTAAAATAAATATATATATATATACATATATATATATATATATTTATATACCTGGAAATACAAAAACAGAGGAAATGTCCGAAAACAACTGAACAAGGTTGGCATGACACCACAATCCTCTCAAAGATTACCATCACGACATTTTAATTTTGTGGTGGGATTGTGATGGATGAAGAAGAATAACAACAAAGAAGAATGACACCACATTCTGATGACACAATACGACGCCACAATCCTTCTGGTTTAGCATCACGACATCTTTTGACGTACCATCACAATCTCACAACAAAAGTAAAATGTCAAAAGATGTCGTGATGCTAAACCATGAGGATTGTGGTGTCATTTATGGCATCATAATGTGGTGCCATTCCTATGTTGTTTGTTGTTTTTTAAATATTTCATCCCTCTATATTTTTACATTAAAATAATAATAATAATTTCTTGTTTGTGCAATTTTTTTGGAAGTAATAAAATGCTTAATTTTTTATATACTGCATTTTGTTATGGATAATATGGAGTATGGCAATACTCCATGATACTATAGTATTCCATGATACTACAAAAAAAATAAATATATATATATATATATATATATATATATATATATATATATATATATATATATATATATATATATATATATATATATATATATATATATATATATATATATATATATATATATATATATATATATTAGCCTGGTGTTGGCGCAGTGGTTAGGGCAGCAGCTTGGGATCCAAAAGGTCCTGAGTTCAAGGCCCGTTGGGCCACTGAATTAATACACCAGGGGGTTGACTCAGCCTGTCATCCTTCCGAGGTCGGCGAAATGAGTACCAGTGTACTGGGCCGGTCTATACCCCGGTTAAAATAGGTGTACCATATCCCTGTGTCGTAAGAGGTGACCAGGGTTGCGTCAGGAAGGGCATCCGGCGTAAAACATGTGCCAAATCACTATGTGGATCATACGGATGATCCGCTGTGGCGATCACGAAAGCGAGCAGCCGAAAGAAGAAGAAGAAGAAGAAGAAGAAGAAGAAGATATGTGTATATATATATATATATATATATATATATATATATATATATATATATATATATATATATATATATATATATATTGTTACAGCTGTGGAAATTCGCAGAACACCATAAAGGTCCTTAGTTAGTTAGGAGACAGGAGATAAAGTTAGGATAAAGGAGACACAAATAAAAGCAGAGACAAAGAAGGAAATTAAGTATTGCCAGAGACACGGGAGATAGACCGAGTCGAGACTGAATTAAATAGAACGAAGGAGGAAACAGAGACGAATATCCAGGAAGAAACTAATAGACATGAAGAGACAACAGAAATAAAATATATAGAGACTCGGGAGATCGAAAAAGTCGAGGAGAGACTGCACTATAAAGACGGGGTGAAAGACGAGCACACACACGGAGTTAGTGGAGGACAATGGGGGGAGCTCGGGGAATGTGTCGTGGCCCGGTGCAAGCAGCCGGATGGCCTCCTCCAGGAACGAGGGGAGGGAATATTCTCCCTTGAAGCGGATCTCGACCAGGTGGGTCCGGTCGTGCCGAGCGAGTTGGAGGGGGTGAGTTCTGTTGACGGGTACACACGGAGCTTGGGGGGTGTGAAGGCCCCGGAAGCCCTTGTAGTGGCACAAATCCCCATTGTGAATGTCCCGGTGTGTGTGTTCACGAGTGTGGTGAAATGTGTGCTGAAAACCGCGCATAGTGTGGGTGAAAGGTTGTGTGTGAAAGAGACCGCGTGTATGAGTAAAATAGTGTGCGAGGTTGCGAGCAAGCCGAGATGCGTGCTTCCCAGCACGCCATGTGTGGAAGAAGCACGATGTGTCGAAGAGACAGCGTGTGTGAGTGAAACCCCCTGTGCAAGTGGAAGGCCGTGTGTGAGTGGAACCACGTGTGCAAGTGAAAGGGCATGCGTGAGTGCACGGCCGTGTGTGAGAGAGACCATGTGTGTGAGGTTGCAGTATGTGAGGGAGATGGCGGTCGGCATGCGGGAACATGCAACTGCATGTCCTGGTGTGAGTGTCATGGTGAGGTGTGTGAGCGTCGTGGCACGGGGGAGTTTGTGTGCGAGAGTGCGATGACGATGACGGTGCCTGACGGTGGACAAAGGCCAAGTAGCGGCCGTAGCTGCATTGTGGACCGTGCCAGGTTTGCATGGCAGCGCGTGCGGGGTCCTTGCTGTGCAACGCACGAGGCCGCCACGTGCGCGCCCTGCGGGAGTGAGCCCGGTCCGGAAACGCACGCGGTGGATTATCCGATCCCGCGGACAGACAGAAGGTTGGCTGGATGTGAATTTGAACCGGATGGGTTCTCCACGCGAGCGTATTTGTGAAGCTCCGACGAGCAGAGCACATGTGTTCGCATGGGGAACCCCTTGTAACGCGAGGCTTGTTTTTAATGCGCAGGGTGACATCATGGCTGCACGTATGGTTGGAATCCGGCAGGAGGAGAATTCCCTGCCGGATGGTACCGTCCGAGAGGGGATGAGGTGCGCGAAGCGTGAACAGCTGCCATGACGTCACGGGAGTAAAAGAGCGCAGGTTGCGAGTTGCCGCTCGTGCGCGCATTAAAAAAAAAAAAAAGCAAGCCTCGCTTCGGGTGAACAGGATTCCCGGGCAAGGGGTGGAAGACCCCCTTGGCCTGGGCACAGGACACAACTAGTTAGGGGGAAGGGTTAGCTTAGCTATACCGGCTTCATGGGGCAGGGGTAAGTCCTCATGGAGCCCGTGGAATGGATTAAGTTGAGGGTTTTAGTTCAGATTTAGGATGGAAAATGGGAAATAATATTTGAGGACAGTGACAGACTTTGGATGTGTAGAGGGGATGTAGCTTAGCTACGTAGTGTTAAAAGGATGTGCTGTATTTTAAGGGATGACGAGGGAGCATGAGTTACTTAGGGGATTTAGTCAGCAGAATGGCAGTATTCAGCGATGTGTGATAAGAGGAGTGAAGTGGAAACATGTTGAGTGAGTGAGGCCAGCGGGTCTGAGTGAATGGAGCAAATGTGGTATGCATGGTGTGATGAGTGATTGGGGGGAGGAGTGATTCCCGCGCAAGGGACCCCAGGGTCAGAATTAGGTGAGATAGAGGGTTAGTCAAATTGACAAAATGGAGGTCGTTTTGCTGTTGGTGGGAATGTAGGCTCGACACCCGTTTGGAGGGGTGCAGGAGCCCTGTTGACGGGCTGGGAGCGTGGCTGTGAATGGTGAGTATCGCTGAGTGGGTACCCCGGGCACCGGGCTAGTCGGCTGCAGTAGGCCAAGGGTCCAGAGGGGGCCGGGATAGTGTAGTGGGCAGGGGTGGGCCCGCATTATGTGGGGCCTGGGGCGCCATATGCCATGGGGGCAGTGTACTGGGCACAGGCGACCCTCGGAAAGGGACCCGGGGCACCAACACGCCACGTGGGCATCGAGGGGGAGTCGCCAGCGAGGGCACTCCCCAGTTTTAGGGAGCTGGTAGGCTCGGAGGCAGTGTAGTGCCCGGGGGTGCCATTGTTGGAGAATCGGCAGAGGGTAGTTCCTGCCAAGGGAGCCACGTGTCCCAGCCATGAGACCGTATGAGGGCACAGAAGGAAAATTGGGGGCATGGCCCGAAATTTGAGAGGACACCAACACAGGCGACAGGAATCTTGGTTGTTAGAACCGATAGTTTCAGCGAGAGGCGCTTGTTGAAAGCCCCTGGGTAGTTTAAGGAATAAATGTTAGGGTAGATTAGGAAGTGTACCCCTCCACACCATCCATCCCTTCGCTCTCGTTGTGGGCCGCTGGACTCACTTTGGGTTGAGATCGCTGAGATCTGAGCAGGCCATTCTGAGGCTTGAATTGGGCCTCGACACAGGACGCTAGCTCTCCCTTATTCCCCTCCAGGAAGGGAACGTAGGGGTTGGGAGTAGGCTAGGTGACGTGATAGGTTAGCCGAACAGAGACTGCAAAGGGGGTTAGGAGACGAATTATAGAGGGAAGTAAAAATAAAACAAAAAAATAAGTTGGGGCTAAATTTGATTTTTTTTACAAATTAAGGGAGTGGGTATGGACAGAGACAGGCAAAGGCGATAGGTTGGGAGGGAGACAGTAGGTAGGTCCGAGCCCGCCTTCCGAGTGGCCAGCACCACCGCACTCCCTCCACCAACCCCCTTGAACAAGGCAAGAGGCCGGCCAACTCCATCTGCCAGCTGTTTTGCTGCAAGGCCTGTGCCGGTCTGATCATCTGCCGGCTGTTTTGCTGCAAGGCCTGTGCCGGTCGGATCATCTGCCGGCTGTTTTACTACAAGGCCTGTGCCGGTCGGCTTCACCACCGGCCCGTTTTGCTACAACGGCCTTGTCTTGCCTTGCCATGCCTTGTCTGCCTGCCTTTGCAATGACCCCATGCCTGTAGCCCCTTGTTGCATTTGCCCCCATTCATTGCCATGTGCGCCAGGATCATCGCGCATGCTGCAGGGACTGCCCTGAAGGCAGCCACATCACGGGACTGCACTGGCAGCCCGTGCACCGTTTGTTTGCTACGTCAGATCATCGTGCGTGCTGCAGGGACTGCCCTGTAGGCAGCCGCATCACGGGACTGCATTTGTGCAGCCCGTGCACCACTTGTGTTCACTGCGCTCATTTCAAAGGGGGAGGCCTAGGACTGCGTGTGAGCAGCCGGCCACATTCCCTGTCACCGGCATTGTTCCATGGGCCAGAGACTGCGTGTGAGCAGCCTGGCTCCCTGCTTTTTTTTCCCCACAGAGTCCATAGATCCTGGGTCATGGTGTCGTGTATAATTTATAAGTAAGGTTAAGAGTTGTAATTGTAAATGAGTTGCACCCCCTGCATGTGTGTCTTTGCGCCGGCAATTATTTAAGTAGTCTGCATGAGTGGGTTTGTTTAGTTAGTTACTCAGCCCGTAGGTTAATTACTTTTGGGACACGAATACACTGAATGTCGTACTCAGCGATCCGAAGGTAAAACGTGCTAGAACTTACACATGATGGCACACGAAAATTCGACGACTTGGGACAAGTCTGTAAAAAGGGGAGGGGGTAGTGTTACGGCTGTGGAAATTCGCAGAACACTATAAAGGTCCTTAGTTAGTAATGCCGATAAGTCCGTGTTCAGTTAGATTTCCCCACCGTTGTTTAATGGGGATTATCCGTGTGCACAGGGCTGTGATCTTTGAGATAGTGTTTTTCTTTTCCTATTGTTATTTTGGACCAACAACCACGATCGCCTCAAACCACAACAACCACGATCGCCTCAAACCACAACAACCACGATCGCCTCAAACCACAACATCCACGATCACCTCAAACCACAACAACCACGATCGCCTCAAACCATGAACACCTCAAACCACAACAACCATGATCGTCTCAAACCACAACAACCACGATCATCTCAAACCACAACAACCACTTTCGCCTCAAATCACAACAACCACGATCACCTAACCACCTTCCCTGCTACGCCAACTACCGATCCCCTTCTCCACGAACCAAACCACAACTCTCTACCGATGGCGCGCGGATTTTCCCTCCTGCTTTTCCCGCGCTTTGGTATGGGAGAGGTGCGATTTGAGCCAGAGGTCAAAGGTGAAAAAGGTGGGGGCCTGATTTTGGGGGAATGAATCTCCCTGGACCTGTGCCAAGAAAGATTCTCTCGGCCCCCGCGAGGCGCGCGGGGAGGGGGGGCGATAGCGCACACCCCTTTTCTGGAAGCTTCCTGCAGGAGCTGGAAGGTGGGCGGAGCGATAAAAGGGGAGGGGTGAGGTGTTGCAACTGAGGGATATAAGGGCACGCAGGACGCCAGCTCGCAGGCTTTGTTTTGTCTTCTTCTTCGTAGTGGTGCGTGGGGCTTCTTCTTCTTCGTCGTCTTGGTCTTCAAAGAGTCTTGGGTTCGGTGGTTCGGGTCGAGTCGTCGGAGCTCGCAGTACATGGGGAGTCTGGGCGTGGCACCAGGGACGTGGACGGGAGGCGCCGCGTTGCCAGCTCTGTCGCGCAAGCCTGCGCATCCATGTGGAGAGCGCCGGAGAGAGCTCGCCGGCTCCGTGGAAGGCCGAGCTCAGCCGCGGCTGTCCGAGCTGCCGTGGGGGGACAGACGTCGCGACTTGCCCACCATCGCACCATGAGGGTGCAGGTAACCTGCAACGGTCTTGTGGGATTCGTTCGGTCTGCCAAGTCCCATGCCATAAAGGTCTACGGACCCTGTCTGACTCCCCTGTCTGTGGGGGTAGTCTTTTATTTTCCTTGGGTTTTGCTTTTGAATGAATGTTGGTGGTGCCGTGTCCTGTAAGTAAAAACTGTGTAAGTTCTGTACGTAAATTGCTTATAGTCGGTTGTGGTGCTTTTACCTTGCTCGTGTCTTGTCCCCTCCCCGCATTGATTGCATTGCTGTACATACGTGCATGTGTGTAAAATAAATGTGCTTGTGTGAATGTAACCCGTTCGTTGCGTCCTCCTTTCTCCCCATTGAAATGCCATCTTGCATTGCGGAATAAGAGTTGGGGTTGTTAAATACCCGGTAAATAGAATCGGATCCGGCGAGGTCGGGCGATAATACCCGCTCGGTTATCACTGAAGAACGGACCGCTTGAGCGGTTCGTGTCCAAGCCGACTTGCGCCGAGGTACGGTCTCCCGGTAGGCTACCCGCGCAGGTACTTAGGTATATTGAGATTCGGCGATTGACCCTATTTTGCGCGGGTAGAAAATTGGCTAGGCCGTGGTGGGGTTGAAGACCCACCCATGACAGGGTTCCGGCGTAGTTCCAGAAGGTCACGACTGAATTGTCCTTCCGGTGGGCGAGCGGCTACTATTAGTGAAAAGCGGTCGTTTGCATGCTGGTGGGCGCGAATTCGTAACAATATATATATATATATATATATATATATATATATATATATATATATATATATATATATATATATATATATATATATATATATATATATATATATATATATATATATATATATGTATAGTGAAGTCAAGTAAGCACATTATGCTACTTTGTCAATGACTTTTTTGGGGGGGGGGGGAGCGGGGTGCCTCTATTTTTATGTTTGATTTGTTTTTACAAAATGCTTAAACTATATATAAAAGAAGCTCGTGAGGAGAGTATCAGCGTGTGTACCTGCCTGTGTCCATCCTAAAAAAAGAGAAGACTCGATATAAAAGGCTATACATTTTGAATGCGGATAGGCTTTGCATTTTGCATTTCTATTTTGATCATCCTCTTAGTGTGTTGTATATTATTCGATATTCAGCATTAAAAAAAGCTGTAATTAATCTCATGTTAACAATCTCCCCCACTTCGCTCCTCACAGCACCAAATTTTAAACACATCCCAAAAGCAGATGCAGATGGCCTTTGCTTTCTCGTGTTTTATCTATTTTTAATTTTATTTTTCACATGTAATTTTTTTAAAGTAATAAAATGCTTAATGTTGTGTGTATTTTGTTATTTTGATATGGATTAAATCCATCTATGTTGTTAAATTCGGCTTAAGGTACATTCTACCCCTCCTCCCATCAATCCTGGCTTCTGGTTCAGTCGACTATGTGGATTACCACATATGTGCGAAAAAATACTTGTTTCAGTTGAATTGGGTGATGGTTTGGATATGTATCGCTTTTGGAATGGTTCCATCCACTGTCCATTTTCCCCCCTTCCATGATCCTCGCCTGGTTTGGTTAGGTCCACATTTATGTTCGATTTCGTTTCGTAATAAAACGATTAATGTTTTATTTATTTTGTTATTTTGGGTTGCGTGCACTAGTGCAGAGACAAAGTAACTTCATTGTGTTGGAATCACCATCACGGCTTCAGTGGTTATTGAGTTTGGTCAGGCTACAGTTTTACATTGTTTTGGAAGGAAAGAAGAAGTACAAATTGGTGATTTCGCGATTTGTCATTATCATATTTCAGCGATGTATTCTGGTGTCTTTTTAAATCTTGATCATTCAGAAAACGCTTAATAATAAAAGGATCGCTATTAAATGTTTTTGACTTCACTCGATAGTTGTTTATAAACATATCATTGTGTTCACATTTGAATGGGCAGACATTTTTTTCTCGGTCATCCCTCCACATGGAGTACTGTAGTACTTCATGATAGTGAGGGAATCCAAGGGGAAAATTAGCATGGTCCTCTTAGCTTGTATCACACAGGGTTGTGCTATATATTTTTGTCTACTTTCCTCAAGAGATCCTGCAGTCACTAATGAAAACTACTCAGTCTCCAAGCAAATGTTTAACAGCAGAAAATGCCTTTTTGAAGGACACCACGGGATTCTTAATATGCAGCAGAATATCATTCGGGAAATGGGACAGCCTGGCTTAATATCTCTTTCGGAGGACGGAATACTCATTGATAAAATATCCTGCCTGTGAATCACCAGAATGACAGTTTATAGTTGTGTGGGAAATCTTACTCAGATTAAACAGTTCAAAGGTAAGTGGACAAGCTATGAGCTATCCTCTAAGCCCGTAAAAACATTGATTAACTCGAGTTCAGAGAACACCTTACCCTGTGCAATCTTGAGAAAAAGGAAAGCGTTCTGGGCTACTCGTCCTATTCCTGATCTTCATCAATGATCCCTCTGACTCTGGAAAACCCCCTTTAGCTATTTGGTGATGACTGCACCCAATGCCGTGACATCTGTCACCCTTCAGACAGGCAGGCTGCAGCCTCTTCCCTCTCCTCAGACCTAGACAAAATCATGAGCTGGTCAAACACTTGGAATATGTCTTCAATCCTGACAAATCTAATTATCACTCTCTGAAAGTTCTGTCTGACAAACTCCGATCCACCTACAAGGCTTTCATCATTGATCTCCCCTCTGGGCTGGCTCCCTTGCCTCACATTTTGCTCAGCTTGATGCCATGGAAACCAAGGCCTTCAGGATTATTGGAATCTCCCATGATGAAGCTGAGTCCATGGGCCTATCACTGCACCAACACAGACAGGTTGGTGGTCTCTCTGTTTTCAACTGCCTCCTTTGTTGTCTAGGACCCTCTGCTCTTTTCATGCTTTGTCCCCCCCCCCAAGTTTTTGCAGGGCTCACTTGGTCCACCATCAACCCCATTCTGGTGAATCTACCTAAATCCAGGATCACTGCTCACCTCCACTGATTTGTTCCTCTTTTTGCCCCACCTGTGGAACCAACCTCCACATCCTCTTCAATCTCACTCTTCCCTCCACGTCTTCAAGACAGCTGTTCACCACCGTCTCAGATCATCCCCAATCCAAAAACCATGATCATTTCTACCCTTGTTAATCCCAACACAATCCCTCCTCCTTCCAAATTTCCAGTTTTCCCTCCTGAGAGTTACCTTCTGTATCCATCTTGTCCACTCATGCATCATCTCCTGGCCCCATTCCTCCCCACACCTATTGTTTGTCTGTCTCCCTCTGTCTTGTCCTTCAACTCTGCTGTTTGTGTTTCCCCCTCTCTCTGCTGTTCCTCTTGTCCTGTTGTATCGTGAACCGTTCAGTGCACTCGGACTAGCTCTTCCACTGGCCTAGACGATGGATGCAAAAAAAAACAACAACTGCAGGTTCGTGTTCCTGTTCATGTTCCGATTTGTGTTCTACCGCATTCAACATGTTACATTCAATTGAAATTCAGTAGTTCCTCGATCATAGACTGACGTCTGTCGACAGACAAACAGACAAAGTGAACCAATGTCTTCACTCTGCTTTGCACATGGTGTGACAACAACAGCATTATCGTAATTTATTTAGGACTCGAAAGCAGGAGTCAGTTAACAGGTGAACACATTATCATTTACTGATACTTCCATTTAAAACCAGATGCAAGATGCAAAGCTCACTCTTAGGGCTTTCAGGAACTCCTCGAAGTCAATTGATCCTGAACCATCCTGATCAAAAGTTTTAAAAGTCTGTCGAGCCTCTGCAGCTTCCATTAGCAGACCAAAGTCTCGAAGGCCTTTCAGGAATTCACGCTCATCCAGTGAACGGTTGCCGTCATCATCCATGATCCGAAACACTCTATAAAAACAAGGGTGAGGGTGAGAAGCCCATCAGGCAGAGAGACATATGATAGACATTAACATGTAAGGTAAGGGTAAATTGCTAAGGATAGGTAAAGAGTCCAAGCATATTTATCATGGAAACTTGTTTTTTCCCCTCATCAACATATCTATATATTATTTTAAAGCAATCACTGACCCCCAAATCCCTTGAGATCATTGTAAAGAGAAACTATACATTGCAAGGTAACCATACAGGTAAAATGTGTTACTGCAATTCCTTTATTTGCAGCATGTGGCTGCAGGTTTGCATCATTGCAGGGAGCACAGATGTGCTGCTGAGCAGTGCCCCCTGTTGGTTCTAGCAGAAATTTAGAATTTGTTCCAGGGTGTTGGCAATAACTCGCCTGCTCTTCAAGAGAAAGACACCGAGGGATCTTTAACATCCACAAACGATTCTGGCAGATGGGTTGTCCGGCCTATTGTCCCACATTGATAAATCTCCCTGCATGCAAAACACCTGAGAGGTTGGGGGGGGCGTTTATCGTAGGGTCAGAATTCAAACCCAGACTAGAGAGCTCAAAGGCGAGTGTGCATAACTCTAAGCTCTTCTAGCAGCACGTGATTATATAATACTAGCAGGGTTACCCGGCATTGCCCGGTGCTGTTAATCCTGTTGGCAATTTGAAGAAATCAAATTTTGTTGTTTTTTTTTTTTCTTTTTTTTTGTGGTGGCCTAAAACACTTCCTTAGTAGTGGAGAGCAATTTAAGTCAAGCAAGAGGTGAGACACAAGAAAACTGTGAGTCCACCAACCTGTCTGCAGTGAGCGAAAAGCAGACCCTGAGACTGCTACCTGCAATTAAGGAATGGGGTCAAGGATCATTTAATAACGTATGACCTTCAACAAAGCTACAAAGCCTTGGGCACGATCGAGTAATTTATAAAAATAAAAAATCCCCAAAAATCCAAATTGTTGAAAGTTTCAAAAAAATGTTTTGCCTAAAACACTCCCTGCCACTCACTGATGGTTACACGTGCCTCATGGTTACAGCAGGTTGACCATCATCTCAAGGAGATGGGGATGGGCCTGGCATCTGCCTGGGGGATGGCCAGACGGAGGCCCCTGGAGTACCGGCGGAAAGTGGACGCAGCGACGCGCTGTTCTGGCACATGCTCCCATACCTGACCTGACTCACTGATGAACCTCTGAAAGTTTGACAAAGATCTGTTTGGCCATGTCTGAGAAAAATGGTGACACACACACACACACACACACACACACACACACACACACACACACACACACACACACACACACACACACACACACACACACACACACACACACACACTTTTAATTATAGTGGAGATAATACGAGAACAGCACTCGGTAGAGCACATACCTCTGCCAGGCTGAACAGTTTACGTTTTGTACCCCACTGATAGGTCAGATCTGGATCCAGACCTGAACCAGAATCTTAACAGCTTGTTCTTGTCACCCACCCAACTCATCCACTTAGTTTTGTCACAAGTCATCACAACTTTTTGAAATATCATGCTATATATCGTTTTTGGCCCCATCTCTCAATGGTGAAGAATTACTTGAAAGTTAAAAAAAATAATTCTCGTATCCAGATTCGGATCTTCACCAAAATGGAATAAATTATAGACCTTGTCAGACACCTAACCTGTCCACAAAGTTTCGCCCTAATCCGCCCATAACTTTTTGAGATATCATGCTCACAGACAAACAGACAGACAGACAGACAAAACAAAGAAACCGACACAGACAAAACCTCTGGTGACGGAGGGAATAACCATGATGGATGTTCAATGCTTTTCCCATTCCTACAACCCACACATACCTTAATGTTTGCAAGTTCAGACAAACACAAACAACACTTGAAACAACATGAACAATTAAGACATTTTTTTTTCTACAACAGACGTTCCACTAATCATTCGGCATTTATTACACTAACTTACCATTAAAAATATATAAATACCGTAAACCCTAAACCTGCCTTTAATTACGAATATCGTTGAATATTTTCTCAATATTTATTTAACAATACATTTGTTATGGTATTCTACAACTACCTGATTGTTTTGATCAATAAAAATCGAAACGTCAAACAATTGTGCATGAAACACCTAGCATATGTCTGGAGAGTCATCGTGTTAAGGTCATCGTGCCAAAATGTGATGTTCATGTGAAGGAAAAGGATGTGTTGGGCCATATAGATATTATATTCGCAAAATTAAAAAATGGGGGCAAGAAAGACACCAAAATTGAGAAAAAAATATACATATATATATATATATATATATATATATATATATATATATATATATATATATATATATATATATATATATATATATATATATATATATATATATATATATATATATATATAGCAGTAGGGTAGGAAATGCATTGGAGGGGAGTTAGGGAGAAAGGTCAAATATGTGGCCATTTTTTTGCATCTGTACTTTGTCGATGGATCATGTCAAAATTTTTCTAAATGAACCTTTAAATATAGTTTTAAAATTATTAATGATGTAGGTAGTGCTAATACGTATTCTGAAGTCACGAGTTACTGACCCAGAGCAAGTTTAAGGGATGATAAAGCAGCTTCTGGGGAAAATGAATACACTGGGATGTTTCATTTATATTCAGAAGTCTAGGGTCATGAAGGAGCTACACAAAAGAAGGCAGCAGGCCGACAGATTTAGAGTCAAAGGGGAATCGGCAAATAAATGCAAGGAAACATTGCAAGTGAGTAGTTGAGTAGTGCCAGGAAGGGAAGATGGGAAAAGGGAGGAGGGGGAGGAATAGGAGATCAGCAAGAGTAGAAGAGATTGAGGGTGGGTATAATGAGAGGAAGCATGAAGTGATGAGTTAATTATGGCACTCTTGAAAGACAGGAGGGAAGAACACGAGGTATTAGTTACAAGGATTTGGTTCTACAGATAAGACAATAAAGGATGAACGAATGCAAATTAAGCATCTGGCTTCAACTTAAGGAGAGTAAACAGGTGTGGGTTTCTGGAAGAATAAATGCAACCAAAGTGATGGAGGGTGCTTGGGGTGGATGGAAGGAAGTGGTGAAGAAAGGGCAAGTGAAGTCAGGCAAGAAGTGAGACAAAAGAAAACTGTGAGTCCACCAAACTGTCTACAGTGAGTGAGAAGCAGACCCTGAGACATGGCTTCCTGCCACGAGATTGCCAAAAATATAAAGAGCTTTGGACTCGGTTTTCACCATCTCGAGTGGAGGGTGATGGAAAACATGTGCAGCAGCGCAAAGTGAGGAGCCATACTGAAAGGTACTTCCGGTAAAACCCTTGTGCGTGCAATGTAATAAGGTCTGCATGAATCTGTGGAGAATACCAAGGTACCAGTCAACTTATAGTCTGTGGAAGCCAGTTTGAAACATGGTCAGATGTAGGAAGGTAACATCTGAGAGCAAGGCCGAGGAACTCCAGACATTGCTTCTCTCCCATGGATTACCCACAGAAGAGAGGAGAGGGAGGGGGGTTTGGGGTATCAACAGATTATTGTTACTGAGAAACAGATTGAGAGCTTTGGACTTTTATGCATTGAAAGACTGTTCCAGGTAGCTGACTAAAGACTCTTTTTGCAGGTCATGCCTCTCAGAAGCATGGTGGACCATTTTGCACATGGTGGAGTAATCACCAACAAAAAAAGTCAAAAAAAATCCCAGGGAAGCAGAAAGGTTATTGAACAATAATAAGGTTGGTCCTCAAATGCTGCGTTGCATCACACAAGCCTCAAAAGGAAGGACACATCAGGACCTCGACAAGGACCAAAGCGAAAACTCAAGCCAAGGCTTCTGCAATTTGAAAAGTGCATAAAAAATGGTAACCAACGGGACCATACCTTTTCTGTCTTCATAGAGTTCTGATTATGGGCTTGGTGGTGAAGTAGGTGGAGCCTTATTGCATTGACTTCATGAGTGGACGTTCAATTCTCATGGCTTCTCAGAGTTCTTGCCGAGAGAGGAGGCTCCATCCAGTCTATTTGCCTACAGAAATCCCACTATGGTGTCCCAATCACCTGCACAAGGTTATGGGACCTCCTACACAACCCTATTCATCAAGCTTTATCTCTTGCCAATAACCTGAAGATGCTTGTCCAAGCACGTTTTAATCTATGCTATAAAAGGAGCTGTGTGTGCATGCGTCCATGCGAGTTCCACATGTTGGTTGGACAGTTCGCCTGACTCCACCCACAATTTCTAAACTACAGCCACAAATTTAGGAACCATTAAGAACTACCTTTTAGAATCCTTAAGCATCACCTTTTCTCTCCCTTCCTTCCATATGAGTGCTGCTTCATCAGGATGAAGATTACCGCACTGCGGTTGCAGGCGTGGAACAGCGCAGGTACAATCATTTAAACCAGTACACTGGTACTCATTTTACCGACTTCGGAAGGATGACAGGCTGAGTCAACCCCAACTGGTGTTAATTCAGTGGCCAACAGGGCTCAAGCTCAGGACCCTAAGATCTCAAGCCAACCACCCTAACCACGAAGCCAACACCAGGCTTATAAATTCATGAGTGGAGCCAACAGCAGGCTTCCAGCGGCATTTTTACTGCGGTGTTTTTGCAGGTTTTCCATTATTTATGACTATTTTCTCTTAAAATTGTGATGGGTTTCTGTGAAGTCGGTGATGGCATAATAGGGGAGCGGAAGGCGTTACATGTTCTACTGTTTCAACATGGGGATGCCTGTTTACTTTTATGAGCAGGAGGGTGAGGGTAAATATGGGACAGCTTTGAAGGGCAGGGGGGGGGGTCGAGCTTCGAAGGGGAGGGGGTCAAGGACTTTCGGTGGGGGGAGGGGGTGAGAGAGATTTGATGGCTTGAATGTGGGGAAGGGATTGAAGCCTTAGCTGTGAGAACTTGGGAGTGGAGGGAGGGGCTGAGAGCAAAAATGGGACAGAAATGGGAGGAGGAGGAGGATGAGGCTTTTGTGTTCAGTTGTCAGAATTGCATGTGTGAGTTTACTCAGAGTAAAACTGTAACTGTGTGTGTGTGTGTGTGTTTGATTGTCTGGGGGGGGGGTGGTGCTGGTTACGCATTGTTGGAGGGGGAGGGAGGTCACGGTAATGTGATAGTGTCATATTGAATCAAATATCTTTTTCTATTCAGAAACTTCACTTGAGTGTTACATTTAAAATAACCAACCCAAAAATGAGTTCGAAGTTTTGCAAATTTGTCGTTTACCAATTCTTCCCACAAACAATACATAGCTCGGCCAAGAGTGGTATATAAGGTTGTAACGTGTCATGAGATAGGCCATGGGCTACTATAACTGCCCATGCATCCCCCCCCTCCCTCCACAAACCTCTGACACTATATATATATATATATATATATATATATATATATATATATATATATATATATATATATATATATATATATATATATATATATATTTTGATGCCCTTGAGTATCCAGAACATCAAATCAAATGTTAACAGTGCATAAGTTGGGATAAAGTTGTCATTTTGGTTCAATATTTAGAGGTACCCTCAAAATGCCACCGTTGTTGATTCGCGTCACACTCAATTTCCAAGTTTCATTCTTTGGTAATTTGTGAGGTCAGTATAGCAGTACTACATACAAATGAGGTACCAAAATGAAAGCTTAGCTTCTGCTGGTTCTTCTGAAATCAATATTATCATGTTTCAGAAACATTTCATCTGAGTTACCGGACTATATATGCCCGCGCCACATGTACACATCCGGCGCGTCAAGAAAATTATCAAATTTCTACATTTACTTTTGTTTGAAGTGCATATGTGAGACATTATTCATCCAAGTCAGATATTAAAATAAATCGTCTCCATATAACTAACATTTTGTCCCACAACTATGATTCTGTGACATAAACTGACAAGGTTATGGCAAGTTATGACAGCAACAACTCATATGCACCAATTCTATATTTTATGCTTCTCTGATGTAACATGTGGTCATAAACATGATGAATATCATGGAGGGTGAAACAAGCCCGACACAATGTATGCACATTAACAAATGAACAAGCTACCACCAGGCAGGATATACTGGGTAATGCATTCAATATCATGAATGGGGCACAGACTTCATTCACTGGTGAACATTGTCCATCTCGATCACTGCTGGTGCTATCTCCACCAAACTGATATGGAACATCTGGCAGTTCTGCATCCGAGTCATCCGAGTCCACATCGTCAGAGTCTAGTTGCTCGTCGATGATATCAATGAGCTGTTGTGGCAGAACATTTCCAACGTACCATAGTGGCTCTAGCTTGCCATCTCTCTGAACTCCTATCCATGGGCAACCGTTACATCTGGAATATCCGGTTTAGCGATTATGGGCCCTCTTCCAGATTCCAATCTGATAGTTCACTCACCTTATGTGCTACTCTAGTCTTCTTCGACATGGTGTTAGTGTTCTCAGAGCCACATTCTTTGAAAGATTGAGTTGGTCCTCCTTGACAGAGAGCTCCTTTATGCTGACATGTCGCAGTTCATTGACCATATGCACTTGAGCGTGACCATAGATTGGTACAAGTGAACACCTCCAGTTCATCTGTTTCATACTTCTCTCTTCAGGATTTATGTGGGTCATACATCACGATGCATTGTTCCATTGAGGTTGTCTGTCAGAATCTCAGCCATGTTCAGTGTGGTGTTGACATATTGACATTGATTGTGTGTTGTTCTCACCCATCTTTGGTATGCATCATGGTTGCTGAGAACCTCAGAAACACCAATTCCACCCCCTCCAGAACCACCATGAGATTTGGCTTTCCTCATGAATGTTTCCTCCATCGTTTTAGTGACAGCACAGCGGTTTCTGGGAATGAATGATCGAACTACACACATCACTCTTCATTCTATATTGAATTCTATATTCATCCACTCTATATTGCAAGTAACCCTGGATGTAGTTATTGACTGCATCATCATTTATTGCTGCCTTCAATGTGGATGCTGTGAGCGATTGTAAGGTATTGTTGTGGTTCTGCAAAACCGCATGCCTCTAAGGCAATGGCACCCAACATAGTGATCCCCAAGCAGTTATTTCGTTAGCCTTCATGCAGTCAGACCTTCCCCTCATGTCTCGTGGGTTAACGGGGTGAAGTGCATTGCGTTGGTCTAATAGGTAGGTCAAATAATTATATCTCTATCTTCTCTTCAATTCTGATTTCCATCCAACCCTTTCCTTTTAGCCATGGTACAGATTGAAGCAGACACAGCACCCAGGCAGCCACCTATGAAAGAATCACCACATGAACAAACTCGCTGCCCAGCGTGCGCATGGCATGCCCTTTCACTCAAATCTGCGCGCCAATTTACAACCGCGTCTCATCTTGATCAACCTCCGCTCACCACCTCGACCACCAACATCTCTCGCACATGGGAAAGGTCATCGTGCACCTCCTCGCACCTCCGCATCGATACAGTTCACCACCAAGCAGAGGCATGCTGCACGGCCCAGGCCGCTTGGGCCATGTGGCACGGGGACGGGCCAAGCACATTAACAGCACCAACCACAGCTTGCCACGACCCTTGTCCAGTCGCCAGACAGACACGACCCTCGCCCAGTTGCCAGAACACGGCCTGGGAATTCGGTGCAAGGCTCCGGGTCGTGTCGAGCCAGACATGCGAATGAGACCGCTTCCGGCCCCAGGAGCCTGGCGGGGTAGGGCCGGGACCCAATAGGGGAGCACTATTCGGGTGATGGCGCGTTGCTTTGGGTCGTCACCCCACCCTTTGCCCGGGGCATATAAAAGGCGGATCGCGAAGCTGTTCACCCTTTCTCTCTGCTCTTCTCTACCTCACCCACTTCTCCACCTGTTTGCCTCGCCCTCTCTTACGCCTCTGTTCTCTGCCCTCTCTTCACAGCACCTCGTCCACTGTCGCTGTATCTACACTAGGGGTTGGTGTGCGACAAACGTCCTTCTGGCCCAGTGCGGAGCACACGTTTCCACGAGCCCCGGTTAAGTGATTAAGCAGGAGATAACGTGCCGACTCTTAAGGTGTGACCGGTCAAGCAGCGCATTCCCCAGAGCGTACTGGGTTGCGCGGTCGGCCGACTATGCCAGGTATTGAGAGGCTGTTAGTCCTCATCTGCTCTCCTTCCTTCTGGCAATCAAATCTTCATCGTGTGTGTGTGTGTGTGTGTGTGTGTGTGTGTGTGTGTGTGTGTGTGTGTGTGTGTGTGTGTGTGTGTGTGTGTGTGTGTGTGTGTGTGTGTGTGTGTGTTTTGCTGCCTGTCGTCGTACAAGTTAAGATTGGAGAAGATATAACAGGATAAGTCTGCTCTGTGTCTGCTTTTGTAAATTACTTGCCTTTTGTTGCACCCCATACTCTAGGGGATCAGAATCAGAAAATTGTGCCACAGGTTTGTTGGGGTGAGGGGTGGTGGAGGGGTGGGGGGAGGGGAGTGCGTGCACGGGCAGCTATAGTAGCCCATGGCCGAAGTGGTATGCTGGTATGGATAGGTTGAGGAAAGTGCCCAAACAGTGTCTCAATTACCTGCCCAACCCCTTGATCCCAGCGGATCCACGAGCAAGGCAGAGGAGCCGGAGACGCTCGAGCGGCTCTGAGCAAGTGGCCAGGCGGCGCCGAGCATCGTTCACCATCTCGCGGTCATGGCGGGCAGTACCAGGCATTGCTGGAGGAAAAAGAAAAAGAAGAAAGAATAACAATTGTAAAGATGAAAATCACCAGTGGGGATCTGAGAAGTCCTGGCAAGCCAATTGTTTAAGTCCTTTGAGATCTCGAGCGTGTGTTGATTGACGTTAAGTCCAAATCTTTAGATGATGAGGTCTCATCATGAACAAATCTAGCATCCACTGGTGATTTACTGTACAGTGTGGCCTGAAAGTTACTTTACCCCTCCCCAGTAATCAAAATAAAGACCAATTACTGCACTGTAGTCCCAATAAGGAAGCCAGACATAACAATACACACATGCGGGGGCGCGCACCTGCACGAACACACACACACACACACACACACACACACACACACACACACACACACACACACACACACACACACACACACACAATGTAGTGGTAAGTACTTACAAAAGCTATTTTATTTGAAGTTATAACCTTAACTTAGAAGCAATTGATTGATTTCCCAACTGCCCTGATCATCAGCTGGGCACCATTTTTCATCGAGGTTTTGATCCTTTCAGCTCAGAACCTCTCCAAAGGGCGGATCCACAACCATTCATTCTTAAACTCCTTTAATATACAGGCTTTATTGCGCCGTCGAGCTTTCTACTGACTCACATGTCAATGAATCAGTGTTGCCACACACCATGGCAGGGGATGGTGGAGGGGAAGGGAGAGAGGGAGGTGCGAGAAATTTTGCAGGGGTAAAGCGACTTTCAGGCCACACTGTACATTGGTGTCAGTTGTACGATTTCTGGATTTTAAAATGGTAAACTTGGAATATGTCACATAGACTTGCCAGGCCCCATTATGAAGATAGATATCAAATTCCAGCAATGTGTGTGTGTGTGTGTGTGTGTGTGTGTGTGTGTGTGTGTGTGTGTGTGTGTGTGTGTGTGTGTGTGTGTCCGCTGTTTCTCGACAACCACTGGTCCGATCTAATTGAAACTTGCCAGGTATATTGCTGGCGCCCTGTGGATGTGCCTTTTCAAGGTTTGATATTAATGGGACAAGTGCTTCCCAAGTTATGGCCATTTATTTACCAACCAATGACAGGACACGTTGCTGCGTGGGCGTGGCTGCGGATGCCGATGCGCGGCCGGCCGACGATGACATCACGTGCCGTGCCAGTTACGATGGGGATCGGTGCCTCAGTTACCGTGGGGTAGGAGTGGCAATGGTCAATGGCAGCGAATGTCATGTCAAGCAAAGACAGGGAGGTAAACTTGATTTTAATTAACTCTGTGTGTGTAAGTATCACAGCAGTTATAATTACAAACGATAATTAATGGAATGCAAGTGAACATTCCGTACGGGCACGCACCACTTCCGGATAGTGATGACTTACTGTATTGTAATAATTTCTCGATTTCTTATGCGCATTAATAGATAAACACAATGCCCCAATCCAGTCATCTACAAGTTTTTACGAGAGTCGTTGTTTGAAAGTTTTTTTTTTGGGGGGGGGGTGCCCCGGTTAGAATAGGTACACCGTATCCCTGCATGTCGTAAGAGGCGACTAAAAGGGTTGGCATCAGGAAGGGCATCCGGCCATAAAAACATCGCCTCAAAAGGAAACCATGATGAGTACAACTGATGGGCAGGGTACAGCCCGAAGTACCCCGTGGGGGTCCTCACCCCCTCTCGTTAAAACTCAAGGTGGGGAACCCGATCGAAGCAAGGGAGGAAATTTTTCCATTTATGATGACCAATCGTCTGATGCCCCACGTGGAGATCGGTTTCTGAGGTTTGGTACATGGAATGTGGGGACAATGACAGGGAGATCAGGAGAAGTGGTTGAAACATTGGTCAGAAGAAGAGTGGACATATGTTGTGTGCAGGAGACACGGTGGAAGGGAAGTGGTGTGAGAATGGTGAAGGGAAGGCAGGGGCAGAAGTACAAGTTTATGTGGCAAGGGTGCCCGGAAGGTGTGCATGGTGTTGGTGTCATGTTTTCTGAGGAGTTTGTAGACAGTGTAGTGAGTGTGACTAGAGTGAGTGAAAGGTTGATGATGGTGAGAATTGTGATCGGAAATCTCTTGGTGAACGTCATCTCGGGATATGCCCCGCAGGTCGGTCAAAGCGATGAAGAGAAGAACATGTTCTGGTGTGTGATAGAGAAGTTGATGGAGAATGTGAAAGATGAAGAAGTTGTTGTGAAAGGAGGAAACTTGAATGGACATGTGGGAAGGAGTCCAGACGGTTTTGAGGGAGTCCATGGGGGTTATGGATATGGTGTGAGAAATGGAGAAGGTGAAAGGATCTTGGAGTTTGCTGATGGAGCTGATTTGCTGATCTGTAATACTCAATTCCATAAAGTGGATAATAAGCTTATTACATACACGTCAGGTGGGTTGACGACAACCATTGACAACCTGATGGTGCATCGGCGAGATAGGGGAAACCTCAGGGACACAAAGGTGATCCCAGGGGAGGAGACTGTTTCGCAGCACCACCTGGTTGTCTGCGATGTAAGGGTGAAAGGTGTGCAGAGAATTTGGCGGGTGAAGTACCAACCGAGGATGAAGGTGTGGAGGTTGAAAGAGGCGACAGTGAAAGAAGCATTAAGAGAGAGGCTGAGTATGGTTGAGGATGATGTAGTTGAGCTTGAAATTTGTTGGATGTCAATGAAAGATAGTCTATTGGGAGCCGTTGGTGAGGTATGTGGATGGACAAAAGGACCACCGAGGCACTCAGAAACATGGTGGTGGGGTGATGAAGTTAGAAAGACGATTGAAGAGAAGAGGAAGAAGTTCAAGGAATGGCAAAAGGCGAAGGATACCGTTGAAGAAGAGGCTGCACATGAAAGCTATAAGGAAGCCAAGAAGGCTGCAAAGAAAGAGGTTTCAAAGGCGCAGGAGGCCCATAGGAAAATGTTTGGAGAACGCTTGGATTCGGAGGAGGGTAAGAGAGCGGTATTCAGGATCGCAAAGAAGATAGCGAGAGAGAGGTTTGATGTGACGGGGGTGAGTTGCTTGAAGGATGAAGTGGGACAAATCGTTGTGGATTCAGATGGAATTAAAGGAAGATGGAAGAGATATATGAAAAGGCTGTTGAATGTAGAAAATGAATGGGATAGCAACATCGAGAGTAACCCAGTTTTAGGACCAGCAGAGAAGATAACTGAGAAGGAAGTTGAGGAAGCTATAAGAGCAATGAAGAGTAGAAAAGCAGGAGGGCCGACGGGAGTTGTGGGAGATAGGTTGAAGGCAGCGGGAAGTTGGGGTGTGAAGAGAATGACAGAGATCTGTAATCTGGTGGTGAAAGAAGGCCGCATTCCAGTGGATTGGGAACTGAGTACCCTCGTCCCTCTGTACAAGGGGAAAGGTGACCCTCTGGACTGTGGCTCCAATAGAGCAATAAAGTTATTATTTATTGGAATGAAGAATTTTTATTGGAATGAAGAAGAATTATTGGAATTTATTATCCAATACCATTCATTCATGGAATGAAGGTATTGGAAAGGGTGTTGGAGAAGAGGATAAGGAAGAAGGTAAAGATTGATGAAATGCAGTTTGGATTTATGCCAGGAAGAGGAACGACAGATGCAATTTTTATTGTAAGGCAGTTGCAGGGGAAGTACATGGAGAAGAGGAAGAAGTTGTTTTTTGGGTTTGTTGATCTGGAGAAAGCATTTGATAGGGTTCCACGTGAAGTTATGACATGGGCATTGAGGAAGTTAGGAGTGGAGGAATGGTTGATCAGAGTAGTGATGGCCATGTATGAGAGAGCACACACAGCTGTAAGGACGAAGGATGGGAACAGTGGTGAGTTTGAGGTGAGGGTAGGAGTGCACCAGGGGTCGGTACCAAGTCCACTTCTATTTGTAGTTGTGATGGAGGTGCTGACTCGGAGGGTTAAGGAAGGTTTACCGTGGGAGCTGCTGTATGCAGATGATTTGGTGTTGATTGCAGAGAGTATGGATGGACTGAAGGAGAAGATGAACAAGTGGAAGGAATGTATGGAGGCAAAAGGTTTGAAGGTGAATATCGGAAAGACGAAGGTGATGGCAAGTGGTAAAGCATGTGGTGAGGTGGAAAGGACTGGGAAATGGCCGTGTTCTGTGTGCAGGAAGGGTGTCGGAGTGAACTGCATTCAGTGTACAATGTGTGCTGAATGGGTTCATCGAAAATGTAGTGGGGTGAGAGGGTCATTAACCAGTGTGGCAGCTACATTCAAGTGTAAGGTGTGCATCGAGGGAGCTGCAGATGAAGGAATTGTTGAGTTGGATCTTGGAGATGGTGTGAAGCTGGAAGGGGTGAAAACATTTTGCTATCTCGGAGATATGCTGAATGGAGAAGGTGGATCAGACTCTTCGACGATTGCTAGAGTGAGATGTGCATGGAAGAAGTTTCGGGAACTGAGTGGCGTGCTGACGAAGAGGGGAGCGTCGTTGAAGCTGAAGGGAAAGGTATATGCTGCATGTGTGAGGAGTACGATGATTTATGGGAGTGAGACATGGGTACTGAACATGGAGCAGCAACAAAGGCTGGAAAGGGTGGAAATGCGAATGGTTCGGTGGATGTGCGGAGTATCGTTGAGAGAGAGAGAGAGAGAGAGAGAGAGGAAGACAAATGATGACTTGCGGAAGATGATGGGAATAGAGTCTGTGATGGAGGTTGTGAAGAGAAACAGGTTGAGATGGTTGGGTCATGTGTTGAGGAAGGATGAAAGTGACTGGGTGAGAGGAGTGTTGGAAATGAGTGTCGTAGGAAGTAGAGGACGGGGAAAACCAAGAAAAACTTAGCTAAAGGTGGTGGAAGAAGAAATGTGGGCAAGGGGATTAAGAAGGGGAGATGCAGAAAATAGGGTAAAGTGGAGAAGATTGTCATGGGGCCCGCAGGGCTAACCCCTGCTTTAGCGGAGAAAATGGCCTTTAAATGCTTGTGTGTGTGTGGGCTGGGGGGGGGGTGGGTTTGCACATAAGGCCACGTGAGAGCGAAGGAACGGCCTGTGTGGTTGTTTGAAAGTTTTTTTTGTTTGTTTTTTTTTGGAGGGGTTTGCACGTGCGGCCACGCGAGAGCGAAGGAACAGCCTGTGTGGTTTTGAAAGTTTTTTTTTTTGTTTTGTTTTTTTTTGGGGGGGGGGGGTTGCACGTACGGCCACGCGAGAGCGAAGGAACGGCCTGTGTGGTTGTTTCTGGCTCACGGTTTGAAAGTTTTTGT
This sequence comes from Eptatretus burgeri, assembly GCF_056783735.1. Classification (NCBI taxonomy): domain Eukaryota; kingdom Metazoa; phylum Chordata; class Myxini; order Myxiniformes; family Myxinidae; genus Eptatretus; species Eptatretus burgeri. The sequence goes on along the minus strand of NC_140977.1, from coordinate 36,793,040 downwards.
TGTTTTTTTTTTTTGCACGTACGGCCACGCACGTACGGGCATGTGAGAGTGAAGGAACGGCCTGTGTGGTTGTTGTTTCTGGCATGCGGTTTGAAAGTTTTTATTTATTTATTTATTTGCACATACGGGCACGTACTAGTGTATCATAAACATAATAGGTTCCAATAGATGTATAACACCACACAAAACAAAGTACTGTTTTAAAGATTCAGCATCCAAAACCTATGCAGCAAGTACTATAGAAATATGGAACGGTAATTTCATGTTGGCCTGTTCAGCATTCCCTTCTGAGCACTTACAGCTTGTTCATGATGCATTGGATTGCAGATTCAAATCTCATGCACTGTCAGCTACTGTCCATGCAATTAATGTAAAAGTACATCGAATCCCTTTTAACGTCCCTGTTCTACATTAGATACATGTACAAGATTTTTCATGAGTCACGTTCTTCACACTTTGAGATCCACAAACTTTAGCTTACTGTAACAAAGTACGCACCTCAGTTCCATGTTCCAGAGGGACATCACCATATACCATTTAAGGTACCATACTGCATACTCTGTTCCAGAGGACCGGTGCTGCCAAAGCAGTTTCTTGGCAAGAGTTATTGCCTTCCATTCCTTCCCAGTAGGAGTTGGAGGACGAATTTCGAATTTGTTCATGATGCTGCGAACAGCTCGCCTACTCTTCGTGAAGCACACAGGGGATCTTTAACGTCCACCAACTAATTCCGATGGATGGAACGCCTAGTTTAACGTCCATCCCAGGGATGGCACACACATTGATGAATCACCCTGCCTGTGAAAAACCGGGATGACAGTTTATAGCTGGGTCGGGATTCAAATCCAGGTGAGAAAGCTTAGAGGTGAGTGTGCGTACCACGAGGCCATCTTGCGCAAGCCCTAGGTGTATCACAGTACACTGTGCAGGATGGCTACAATTCCGGATGCTGTAAAATGTGTAATAAAGTGAAAGAGTACTGCAAATTTATGTGCTATAACTTGTAGAACCCTTGTGTTTTTAGCTGATTTGAAAAAAAGGCAATGTCACAATTTTTACAAGGGGTGACAAGACATTATGACCACCCTGTAGATATTTGTAGTGAAGAAGGTGTACGACAGACTAGATACCCCAATTTATGACCAAATGTAAAGACAAAAACGATGATAGCATATCCTTTACTTTACTGTAAGATTTACCATGGTGAGCAGTAAGCACTATGTTCTCCAGTCGACGTGGTTTTACCCCGGTATGTAGGTATTAAAGTACCGTCCTGTTTTTCTTATGGGTTTGTACCAAGAAAACATCACGCCCTTATAAAGGTATATCAAATGGAATTTTTCACAACTCGAGCCAGGATTATTAAACATTTCATAAAAGCACAACGTTGGTCGAACATACCTCACACAGACAGATGTAGATGTAATGCAGTTGGGAATACAAAGAGACAGAGGATCTGGAATGAGGATGGACGTTTACCGTTCAGAGCGTGATGACTGATTTTTCAAGAGATTTGGCAGCGTCTCGATCTAGCAAAAGAAATGTGAGATTTCCAGTCGACCCTTTAGTAAAACTAGTATATCCTTTGGTTTTGTTCCTGAAATATGGCCATGTGACCCTCAGAAGAGCAAGCTGTCCCGTGGTTATTGTTCCATGGTAACTGTAGCGACGTGCGCACCTGAGGACCCATTAAGACAAGCCTGGGCACAGAATGCCCAATGCAAATCTGCATTAGATGTGAAGCCACCACCCCTTTCATGTTGGCACACTTGGATCCTTCCATTTTTTATGGATGGTATGTGGAGGAAGGGACAAGCCATTGGCGAGGCTATTGAATGTTCTTATATGGTGGGTGGTGGTACTACCACAGGGTCGGCTCGTAAAAACCAAACCACCACCATTGGTTGGCATTCAGAGTTTTCCTTCTCCTCTAAAGGCAGCCACAGTTATTGAGCCCCACCTCGTGTTGACAATTGGCACAAACTTTTAAAAATTCGATATCCTAGAATAAACTTCACATTACTCGGCTGTTTAATGGATGTACTGTAAACGACAACTTCAAAAGACTTGCCATGACATCTTAACCGCGACACCTACTCAACCATCACACGGGGGAATGAGTGGTGAAAAACAAATGGGGCGTTTGGTTGATTAACTGCAATGTGATAACGTCTATTGAGCAAACATAATTTCTACAAATGTTCAAGTTTTTTTCAAAAAGAAAATTGTCAACATTCAGAAAAAAAGTCTTCATATTCATTTTACGACATTTTTAGTCTTTTGACTGAAGATAAATCACTTTTATTGAATTATTATTCTTTAATAAAAGGTTATGCCTGATGTTGGCTTCATGGTTACGGTGGTGGGCTTGGGATCCTCAGATCCTGAGTTCAAATCCTGTTCAGCTGTTGAATTAATACCAGGTGGGGTTGACTCTGCCTGTCATCCTGAGGTCGGCAAAATGACTGCCAGCTTGCTGGTATTCCTGTGTCAGATTGGTGACCCGTCCAGGATTGTGTCCAATAGCCAAGGAGACTGCTGAGGCAGCACCAACGCTCTGTACAGAGTATGGTCCCGATGGATGAATGGATTGAAAGGTTGGCCACAGACTCCTGTCACTGGACGTGATATAGTTTCGTGAATGAGACTGAGGGGGTCTCATGGTGTCCTGATATATCAGGTCAAAGTAGCAGGCAATGTATTATTGCGAATTCGTGCCCGCCGGCGTGCGATCGGCCGCTCGACTCGAATGGCGGCCGCCTCGCCCACCGGAATGGACAATTCTGTCGTGACCCTCTTGGACCAACGCCGGGAGCTAGTCATGGGTGGGGGTTTAACCTCACCACGATGGTGCCAATTGCCCACCTGTGCAGGATAGGGTCGCTCGCCAAATTCGATCTACCTAAGTACCTGCGCGAATGGTCGACCGGGCGATCGCACCTCGCCGCAGGTCGACTCCGGACACGAACCGCTTGGGCGGCCCGTTCCGTGCTATCGGGATAACCGAGCGGTGTTATCGCTGACCTGGATGGTTCAGATTAATTACCGGGCGTATTAAGCCCACTATGAACCCTTTACGTGAAGCAGGATGGAGGGTCAATAAAGAAAAGACGAAGCGAAACGGGAAAACAGTTCACACAATGCACATTTATTACGCGACACACGGAAAGCACACATATACAGCCAAACAGTCAAAATGCACATATAGCAGTTAAAACAAAAGAAACAATGACACAGAGTTACTACCGACTACACGCACACACGGCAACACTTATACAGTTCTACTTTACAGACTGCGCCAACACATATTCACTCAAAAGCAAAGGAAAGAAGCCACCCTCATAGACAAGGGGGCAGACGGGCCTGTAGGCCAATATGTGCGCGTGACCTGAAGGAGCGGCCAGGCCCGCGAGACCGGGGGGGGGGTCCTACCCGCGTCCTCGTGACGCGTTGGCGGACGAGCCGCAGATGTGGCCGCGTGGCTGTGCCCCGACTCCGTGCTCCTTGGCGGGTTTCGTTGGCACGACGTTTGGAGTGGGGTGGGAACGGGGCCCCCTTTTTGCACTATCTCAGTGCGGGGGAAAGGGGGAATTGTTGATGCCCTGGGGGAGGAGAATGGCTGGCTGGCTTGGGTCCCGCGACGAGCGATCTCACACCGTGACCTCGTCGCCGACCGCCGTCCTTCTCGCCTCGGACCCGAGCTCCTTTGCCTCTTCCCGCAACTCTCAGCCGACTGCAGAACCCAACTCGCTGCCACACCGATGACACGACTCACTCTGCCCTGCCGACACACTGCTACTGCCACACTCTGCTACTGCCACACTCTGCCCTGCCGACACACACAGCTACTGCCACACTCTGCCCTGCCGACACACACTGCTACTGCTACACTCTGCCACGATTCGCCTTGCGCTCGCCGTTTTATAGGCCGGCAGGAGAAAACGATATGCAAATATCCGGATCAGGATGACCTCGGGGGTGGAGCTATGCTCGCCAATTGGACAGAGGAAAGTGGGCGTGTAGCGTTTGTGATCTGAGTTTTCCTCGGAAAGGCCGCTATTTGCACTCGCGGCTCAGTGCGTATCGCTGAACGAGCCCAAGACAGCCCGACGCTCAGTGTTCACAGGTGGTGCGGGAATGGCCGTAGAAGGAGAGAGGTGAGGGTGTTGGAGGGTTTTCGGTGGTGGTTTGATGGTTACGGTGCCGTTTGGGAATGACGGTGATGCGATGTTTGCGGGATTGAGTTGTGAAGGTAAAGGTCGTGGCTGTTGGCGTTGTTGTAGTTGGTGACGATGGCTGGCGTGGTGGTGAAGGTGGTTGTTGTGTGATGGCGGTTGAGACGTGGTTGGTTAAAAATAAAGATAGAACAGAAAAACGGCTATCTCAAAGCGTCGCAGCCCGAATGAATCACATATTCCCTCTAGACAATGGGTTTGGGGCTAACTCCACATGTACTTAGAGATATCTCACCTACGGGCCCTTCATGGTATAATGCGAATTTCCACAGCCGTAACAGTATATACAGGTCAATAGATGGAAATGGGCAGGATGATCAGAGCCAGATTTAGGGAAGGACCAACGGCACATTTGTCCAAGTCCAAACTCCAGGGGGCCCACAAAAAACATACGATTCATTAATTTATTTATAAAGCTAGTATCTCGGCGATGCATGACGTCATCACCAGATGCTGAAGGAAGAGAGTACTCAGCTTTTACTCCATTTGTTTTCTTGTTTGTTTGTTTGTTTGTTTTTGTTTGTCCAGGCGATATCTCTCTCAGCCATCCTCTGATCCAGGAAGCTGAAATTTGGGACACAAGTGAAGATGTGTTTTTGGCAAAATAAGTGTTTTTCATTTTTTTTGATTAATTAATTAATTGCTTCATTACATAATTATTATCGATTTATTAATTACTTATTTATTTTATTTCTCATCCTGGCAATATCTCAGGCACCTTTTAAGATAGGAAGCTGATATTTGGACACGACAGTGAACATAAAGGCCATAAAGGGTATTTTTGATTTATTGATGAATCAAATAATTATTTAATTTTTCGATTAATTACTTCATTTTCAAAAAGTTACAGATTCGGATGAAACAGTGGTGGTTTCGGTATGCTGTAAGACAATTGATTAAGAAATTTATTATTTTACGATTATTATCGATTTATCTTAATTATGCAATGAATCAATTAATCAATCAATTATTGCACACCGCTCTCTCCAAATTCCGACTCCATGTGCTGCAAGGAGGGATGTGGCGCGCTGGAGGATTGTTATTTATTTATTTGGCATGGAGGCTGTATACTTTGAATGTATCATGACTCGTTTATTCTCTTGTTGACTCAGAGTTAACAGAGGCAGGGAAGTGGTATATGGGGGTCACATCTGCTATGTAAGGCTTGCAATTCGACTTTCCCCATCCAGTTTTTGATAAATTTGTGTTCACGTTCAGTCAAAATCACTTTACCAATTCGATATATCACTTTATTAAGCTCCAACTGATAATTACCTCCACTCACCGAAGGTGGACGGAGGTTATGTTTTCACCCCCATCTGTTTGTTTGTGAACAAAATATCTCAAAACGTTGTGGACGGATTTGGACGAAGCTTGGTGAGCAGGTTGTATATGTAAGAAGGAAGAATTGATTCGATTTTGGTGAATATCCGAATCCAGATCTGGATCCGAGAATTTTTAAAGTGATTTTTCACCATTGAGATGATAGGGCTAAAACGACATATATAGCACGATATCTGAAAAAGTTATGCACGGATTCGGACGAAACTTCAGGGGTGAGTTGGTTAGTTGACAAGAACAAGTTGGTTAAATTTTAGTTCAGGTCCGAATCCAGATCCGGCCCATCAGTTGGATACAAAAGGTAAACTAATCAACTTGGTAGAGGAATGCGCAACCACCGAGTGCCCTTGTAGTTTTAAAACATTTTTACTTTTAATTAACATGCTGTTTTTTTATATGTATATAATTCAGTAATATGTATATAATTTAGTATAATTTTCAGTATAATGTATAATATGTAATATGTATATAATTCAGTAATATGTATATAATTTAGTATAATTTTCAGTATAATGTATTATATGTAATATGTATATAATTCAGTATAATTTTCAGTATAATGTATAATATGTAATATGTATATAATTCAGTATAATTTTCAGTATAATGTATAATATGTAATATGTATATAATTCAGTATAATTTTCAGTATAATGTATAATATGTAATATGTATGTGATTCAGTATAATTTTCAGTATAATGTATAATATGTAATATGTATATAATTCAGTAATATGTATATAATTCAGTATAATGTATATAATTACCTTCGCATTCTGCGAAAGGTTATGTTTTGGTCGGCGTGTATTTATTTATTTATTTATTTATTTATTTACTTACTTACTTACTTACTTACTTACTTACTTACTTACTTACTTATTTATTTATTTATTTGTAATATTGTGATTCGTATAACTCAAAAAGTATTAAACCGAATTGCATGAAATTTGGTGGGATGATTGGTTATTAGCCAGGAAGCATTCGATTAGATTTTGGGATCATTCGGGTCAAAGGTCAAGGTCAAAATCGTCTTTTTACGATAACACGGTCAATTTTTATTCAATTTGCATGCAACTAACGCCAAAATGTTCAGAATTCAACGCCTCATTTTGTGATATGCAATATGATACAATGACGCCCATATTCTTGTTAGCGGTTAGGGGTCAAAGGTCAGGGGGTCACGACCTTGAAAAATATGCGGTTTTTGTCATAACGCGGTCAATTCTTGTCCGCTTTACATGAACCCAGCACCAAAATGTTCAGAATTTAATGCCCAATCTTGTGACACAATGACGTCATAACACGTCACCGGTTGGGGTAAAATGTCGGGGGGGGGGGGGTCACGCCCTTGAAAAATATGCGGTTTTCGGCATAACTCAGTCAATTCTTATTCAATTTGCATGAAACCAGCATCAAACGAGATTACCTTCTCTTGTTGAAACGTTGTATTCACCGAGCTTGCGAGTGAAGACTCGCCAAAACGACGTGAGTTGATTGTTGTTTAGTCCGTAGCCCCCGAAAGTCAGGGGGGGGTCATGACATTATAGATATGTGGTTTGTGTCATAAGACCATTCATATGAAACCAGTTCCCCACACTCATACCAAGAACAAAAAAAGTAGTGGCGGCGAAGGTTTGCGCTCTGTGAGTGCCCGTTCTAGTTCATATATGTTTCAGTATAATTTTAATTCAGTGAAATGTTTATAGATCAATACACAGTAACGCTCTATAAAAAAAATAAAAATTTATCTTTCCACTGTATTTCAAGGTTGGTGGTAGGGGGAGCGAAAGAGGCCTCGACGACTCGAATGTCCCAGGGGCAGCAAAACTTAAATCCATCTCTGAGTCGTATTGCTTGTTTCTTCCTTTAACTCCAAGGGAAATTTTAAGGTACAAGAGAAAAGCTGTTCCAATCGAATTTATGTTGTATGCCCGAACCTTGCACCGACACGTCTATTCATTAACGGCGAGGACTATTATCTTGTCCGGTGTATGATGGCCATGGCGAGGTAGTTCGCGTATGTGTCGAGGTGAAATAATTCCTCGTCTCTCTCTATCTCCGACGATTGCAAGGGTCAGCGTACATGATGCACAGCTCTTTACTCCAACGTCGTCATTATTCTTTAAATATTACAGCAGACAGGTTTTTTTTTTTCTTTCCAGGAAGAACGCGCGCAAACGAAAGGGCCAAACGGCCTTTTATCCCGTCTCTGTGGGCAATTCCTCCTGCGACGCCGCCAGAGGGTGCTATGGACGTGTCTGGTGTCCACTCGAAGTGTCAAAGCGGAAGAGAAGAGGTTTCTGTGAACGAGTTCCCTGAAGAGTGGAGACGGTGACGAGTGCCAGGTACGGAGCGGTTCGTTCAATGTTTCTCATCTCGATCAACGTGTTTTCGTGCGTCGTGTTGCTCGCCCCTCTCCCTGCTCACCGTTCTGAGCCTCGTCTGCAAGCAGCAATGAACGGAATTCCACGGCCACACCCGTTCCACCGAACTCACCTCGACTTGCATTCAAACCCTCTCTTCACCCGCACTGATCTCTGTAACTCGGCACCGTCACGCCGTGTGATTTACCTCACCGTGTCCACTTCGAATTATTTAACTCTTCACACCCGCACACACCGTACACGGCGTTCTGTATTATTTTGGAAGTGAAAGTCCGTCTGGGTATGTTCCTTGTCCAAATTTTTATTTATTTAATAATTATCGACTTTTTTTTTTTAACTGTGATTAACGTCTAACATCGTCGGAGTGTGATATTTCGCGACGTCTTGAGTGGAATCGCATTTTAAAGCTGTTGCGCTGTTATCCGAATCCTAACTTCAATACACCGCCTAGGACCTAGAAAACGGAAAAAGGAAGAAATGGCATTTTTGTATCCAAATAAATATTATCGAGACGCTGTACGTTCGTGATTTATTTCTTGTAAGTTCTGACTTGGACAGAGGAAGAAAAAAAAAAAACTAGTGGTAGAGATTCAGGAAGGGTGGAACGAAAGAAGCTGCCGGATGAAGACAGGGGTGTGGCGTTGTGGTGGAATGGGCGGAGAATAAGCGGAGCGGAAGGGGGTGTGGCCAGTTGTACGAGAGGCGGGGTTTGCTCTTGTTGTCCCCGCCCACCGGAAGTGGACGGACGTTCTGCTTTTTCACCCTCGTCTGTTTTATTTGTGAGCAGGACGTCTCAAAAAGTTTTATGGACGGATTCTGATGAAATTTGGTGGTTGGATTGGGTGTGAGATGAGGACGAAGTGATTCGATTTTTGGTGAAGATCCGTTTCTGGATCCAGATACTATTTTTGTTTTTTTTGAAAGTGAAATCAAAATAAAATCAATTACTGCAGTCATCCCAATAAGGAAGCCAGGCATATAAACCACACACACACACACACACACACACACACACACACACACACACACACACACACACACACACACACACACACACACACACACACACACACACACACACACACACACACACGCGCACACCACCATTGAGAGGCCAACAACGATATATAATAGCACGATATTTCAAAAAGTTGTTGACAGATTTGGGCGAAACTTGGTGAACAGGTTGGGTGTGTGATAACTGATAAAGATGACTTAATTCGATTTTGCTGAAGATCTGGATCCATGTGGACGTAGTGCTCTACTAAGTACCCTTCTAGTTTAACTTTGCCAGGCTGGTTACAGTTTGATTAAAATTATATATATATATATATACTAGCGATGCACGTGATAGCAGTAAAACATAGCTGGTAGCAGACCACAGACCGTACACGGGGAATGACAAAAATACACATTGTGCAAAATGCAAGTGGTACTATGGAACGCCAAGACTTCCCAAACATTGTCGGCATGTCCGCTAAGTGCCACAGCAATTTCATAGGGATCGTGTGACGGCGAGCCGAGTTTTTAGTGTGCAAGCTTGGTATTATAATAGAGATTAAAAAAAAAGAGGACAAAGCTTCGACTGTATATCCAACAGAACGTGGACTGGAAAACCCATACCTTGTTATCCTCTGTGAGTTCAGTGTTAAAGGATCCAGATCTCATGCTCGCGATACATTGTACAATTTCATTGCACGCTCTGGAGCACATCGCCAACACGACTCATGTGGTGACGTGTACCACCCGGAGGAGTCATGATATCCCATTGCCACTTAACATTAATCTACCCAGCATATGACGGCAAACATTAATATGTACAATATTATTAAATATATAATGTCACATTATTAAATAGAAAATCGTATGAGCCGCAAAATAAGTTAAATAAATTACATTAGATTTACTATGGATTATTTTTTTCCAATGGTAGCCCCATTGTTAGTTCGTTGCCTTTTTTGATTTTTTTTTTTTTAACCCTCTGTCACCTCACTCTTATTTGAGGCTTGCTTGTGTATGGAAAAGCATTGTATAAATGGACCATGTCATCTTGTTATATAACATCACCTGACTTAAAATGTAGATAAGACAATAGAAAAATGACCATTGGCTTGCATATGGAATTCTATCATTGTTTACTGTTAAATTTTGGTTCTAAAATTATCTTAGGGTCATGAACAATCTTGTACATGTATCACATGCAGGCCAAGAGGATTACAAGATACCAGTGTGCTTTTATTTGTATTGGCACATGAGAAGTCGATTTAGCATGAAACCCCAACATTGTCGGCTATAATTGCCCATTTGGGAAAACCAAACGGTTTCTCCCAACTCTATTTATTTGGAAGAGATCTTTATTTATTGAAATGATTATCCCATGGTCTGTTTTCATCGATAGCTTCAGACAGCGTCACATCGTCACCCCCAGGAACCAGGGACGCCAAGAATCAGGTACGTCAAGAGCCAGGTACTGAGCAGAACCAGCAGGAACTGTCCAACCGTCACCAACGGTCAGGAGCTGTAACCAATGGTCAGGAGCTGTAAGGAACCATTAGGAGCTATCACCAACTCTCAGGAAAGCGGTCCTCCCGTCCTTTTTATAGGCGACCAGTGTGAGCGGAGCCTCAAGCAGCCTTCAGCCAAATCCAGCTTGCCTATTGGCACATAGCTGCATGTGATCTCCAACCATCGATCCTCGCGATCATTCTTTCTTCACCATCAAGCGAGATGCAACTCCCAATTAACACAGGCCTGGCTTACGACGCCATGTTTGGGTCACTGGATGAACACGGGAAAGCACCCATTTGCCGGAATAACTGAGTGAAAACGTGAAGCTTTCACAAAACGTCATCGGGTAATTACCGCCTCATTGTTCAGCCTGACACGAACAAGAGCCAGTTCGTGTTAATAGATCTGCTGAACCGGGTGTCAAACGTCGATGGGAAAAGGTGGATGTCAAACGTCAATGAAAGAGAGGTGGGTGTTGAACGTCAATGGAAAAAGGTGGATGCCTGGAGTAAACGATCCACAGCCATGTCTGACCGTCAAAATGAACCTTCCAGGAAAAACCCGCGGTGTGTTTAATCAAATGTCCTGTATGTCCAAAGTGTCTTGATTAACAAAATGATATGTGGAAATATATCGTCTATTTACAAGCCAATGTGTCTTCATGGAAGGGGGTAGAATGAGTCTCCGTTGGGCTAACGGCTATCTCTGGCGTGCATGAATGGTGAATATCGCTCATGCGGAAATTAATACTGACGAAAAATCATACGTCATGAACGTGCTGTAAAGAGGAAAAGGTTATCCCATAAGAAAGACAGGGGATCTGTTCTATACCCTTCTTCAATGCATCAGAGTCAGAATCCTACCAGACAAGGGGATGGGTCTATTCTGAACATGCATTAATGGAAATAACTGTCTGAGGACCTGGATGTTGTGTGCATTTGTCAGATCGATTATGAAATTCATCGGAGCTAGGATAATATATATGTATATATATATGTATATGTATATATATATATATATATATATATATATATATATATATATATATATATATATATATATATATATATATATATATATATCATGGTGCTTGGAAGTTTGATGAAGGTGTTTTGCGTTCTACAGTGTCCAAATTTAAATAAAGGTTTAAAGGCGAATAAATGAATTAATTCTGGGTTTTACCGCCATTTTACCCAGTGTCTATTACAACACCCTGTCTAACACATTACATTTGTTATTCGTGCCTGTTGTTTGCATCCATTATGACATCCTTAAAAATAGTAAGTCTCCTGTTTGGAATAATTTTCAATTTTGTTTGGCTGCCACGTAGGTAGAGAGTAAAAAATATTATCTCGCTTCTCTGTGCATGTGCGATTGGGGCGAATGCAATTGAGATGAATGATTACATGTTATGTAATCCAAAGTACAGTAAAATGAAAGATTTGTCATCCAAGTCGTGTTCAAATTATCACATTTTATTTAAATAAGTTGTTCCTCGATCATAAACTGATAAGCTACACGGTCGGCCGATCAGACATGAATCAATTGGTTAAACTCGCTTTTCGCTTCGCGTGCGTGGGGTAAAAATGTTGTTGGTTGCCTAAAAGCAAGCGTCAGATTTTGTGATATTTGTTTGTTGAGGTACCTGATGATTTTCAAGCATGTTTTCAATGCGCCAGTGGTAATCGTTTTTCATGTTTTGCTGTCTGTTTATTCTCCATTCAGTCACAATGCCACTGACCCTGCGGCTCGTGGAGCCAGTTCACCCATGTCGACGAGCAGTTCCACATGGAATCACCGCCGAGCTGGAGTGCATCATGAACTGTGCTCTGGCTGGAATAATCCGCCAGATTGGCTCGTTGGGTAATGTTGTGGAGTATTGTTTGTTGTTTCATTTGTCTTTGGTTTTTGTGAGTTTTTTTGGGGGATAGGAAATTCTGGACATTCTGGTGGTGATGATGATAAAAGACATGAAGGGAAATATATTTGAGGATATGTTTCAAATTGCAGCTTTTGGGGACATATTGGGTTTAATGATCAATTGCGGCCTGATTAGTGTTCAATGAAATCACACTTCAAATATAGTGAATGAATAAATATGAGTTCCTTTGCAATAACCTTTGATGCAAGAGGAAGCCATTAGGCCCATCAAACCTGTGCAATATTTGTAATTTTAAAGTCTTTGGTGTGACTCTGCTCGGGTCAGGTTCAGACTGCTGACCTTCCAGACTCGGAGTGCGCGCTTTAACTGTTACATCACCGAGTCTGGTTCCCAGCTTAAACACTGACGCTGCGTTAACATTGGGCCAACATCATTTTGTCTATTGTCCTAATGCTTCCATGTCACGTGGCTGACGTTAGACTGACGTTGGAAAATCGACGTCTCTTTTAGCGCCGTTGGACCCAAGTCAGAAATTCTCATGTGACTATTCCAACCTTTGCCAGCGTTCAGCCAAAGTCTATGTGCGAGATGGGTTGTCATCTTTTCAATTTTTATTTATAGTTCTCGAGATTTTTATGTTGTTCTTCTGCATGCAACACATGGCAATGGGTGGCATCATTTGCTGGGGGGGGGGGTGTCGCTATGCCATCGATGCAGTTCCCCCTGTAGGTTAGAGCTGGAATTTGCTCAGGGTACTGGCGACAGCTTGCCTCCTCTTCCTGAAGGACACCGTGGGATCTTTAACGTCCATCAACCAATGCTGGTCGACAGGATGCCCAGTTTAACATCCATCCAATGGATGGCACACACATTGATGGCCCTGAAACACCAGTATGGTAGTTTACAACTGGCTGGAGATTCAAACCTAGGCGAAACAGCGCAGACGCCAGTGCCATTCCCCTCGGCCATCCTTCCAGCCAGAGATTTTGATGTGAATGCCTGAAGATGGAGAAATGCCTGTAATAGTGTTGGCGGCTGCACAGTTAATAAAGTGCGTTTCGCGGTTGCATTCCACACACGTACCACATCTGTGCTTGTATATTAATCAGGTTTGGTAAGCAATACCACTCACTCAAACATGCATGTAGGGTGTAGAGAAGATCAAGTTCATGGGAGAGGAAACACTCTGCAGGCAGTGTACCCAACCATCACGGTACACTCAAAAGACTTTTGAGCACTCTCTATCACTTGTAATAATAATAACATACCATGTCGCAAACAATAGTTATGGTACAACACATATGTGTACAACATTATCGGAGGGATTTCAGATAACCCTATGATTTCCAAGTGATCTCAGGTGCTGCACCACCAAGATATGATCGTGGAACCTGGCAAGATAAGTGTGAGTGTGTCTTCGACCACTATGTGAGGTGCTCGTTCAACACCTGTTCGATGGGTTGGGTACAATACCCCTCAGATTGGATAATATGTCCAGTTATTCGCAGTCTCTGCACTCGCTACTCTTGGTCCTGTGCTTTGAGCTTGGCACGCTGGTGGAGCTCTTCATTCATCATTGTTGATCCAAGTTGTTCAGTGTATCTTGAAGGCCGCTCCGAGCAGATGTGAGTGTACACCGTCAATCTCCCGCAAAAAGGTCTCGGTCAATGCCCAGGTGTCCACGCTGTACAGCATTCCCATCTCCACGATACTTGGACTGACATGTTACCCTTGATCTCATGCTAACATGTTGCTCTGAAAACGACAGCATCTCCAGAGCTGGCCACACCACACATCTCATTTCATCTCTTTACTTTATGACACGAATGTGGTTAATAATCGACTTTTACAACTGAGTTTCTTATACAATTGCAATGCAGCACAATGCATTACCTCTCAAGGTCGTTAGAGAACATTGTACTTTACGGTACTTCTACATATCGACGGTCCCCTGTGCCAGTGCGCATGCGCAGCCTGAGCCGGAGCCAGGGATGTTGTGGGCGTTTCAACCTGTTCAATACTTGTTTGATTATTGTCGTTCCACGCTAATAAAGTGCTCGAACAAATTGAACTCTGTTCTTATTTATAATCAAACAACTTGATGCAGTCGAGTAAAGATCGTCGGTGCTGAGGAGGACACGACTGGGTGAAAACGGACCACGAGAACGTCGACAGTGAGTTTGGATCTCTCGGTTACTGTACCCAATCTTCGCCCCCAGGACACTGTACACACGTGTGCATCACCGAAAATAGAACGTTTACTCCAGAATAACTGTTCCTATGGCACCGGTGGAAGCAGAGTGCCCGATCGAGGGTTGTGACTATATGGCTACACACGCAGAGGCGGCAGTGGTGGCGGCCATGTTGAGTATACACGCCACTGTGCACGTCGCCGCCCCCAGGGCGGCGAGCTCGAATGCCAAGATGGAGAAACTCAAGCGTCCCTCCATAGCACTGGCGGGAACGGGTGAGGCCTGGTCGTACTTCATAACCCGCTGGGGCGAATACAAAACAGGTACTAAGCTTGTCGGACCCGACATAGTCGCGCAGCTACTGGAGTGCTGTGAGGAGGATCTGAGAAAGGACCTCACTCGCGCGGCGGGTAGGAGCCTCGTGGGCAGCGATGAAGAAGACGTCCTCGCCGCCATGAAGGCGTTCGCTGTCCGGACGGAGAACACGATGGTAGCTCGAGTGGCCCTGTCTAACATGCGGCAGGGACACGAGGAGCCTGTCCGGTCGTTCCACGCCCGCATCAAGGGGCGGGCGGACACGTGCAAGTATGAAATGAAGTGCACCAAGGCGGGGTGCGATCAGGTCAACGACTTCACGGAAGAGATATTGCGCAACGTGGTTGCCCGTGGCATCGCGGACCAAGCAATACAACTTGACCTACTCGGTGAGAAGAACCAGGACATGCCATTAAAGGACATGATAGAGTATATCGAGGCCGAAGAGTCTGGAAAACGCTCGGCATCGCGCCTGCTTGACACTCGGAGCACGGACGCGATCAGTAGTTCGTATCGGCGGGGAAAGCAACAGGACGTCCGCACCAGAGTAGGAGCCAGGCCGGAAAAACGGAAGGCCAAGCCCGAAGGAGTATGCATCTACTGCGGCGAGGTGGGCCATGGCAAAACGCCTCAATGGTGCGCCAGACGCGCCGAGTGCCCCGGATACGGTAAAAAGTGCCGGAAGTGTGACCGCCAGAATCACCTCGACGAGGCGTGCCTGGGCGGCCGATCGGCAAGACCCCCATCTAAGGAAACTGACGGGATGTACCACGAGCAGACGGCAGCCTTCGTCGAGCTATGCACGGTCACCATGGCCAGCACAGAGGACGAAATGCGCGCGCTTCCCCTCGCTCACCACCTGTACGATGATATGTGCGATAAGTGGATGAAACGCATATCCGACCCGCAGCCATACGTCAACCTCACTCTCACCAACAAGCGCGAGGATTACAAAGCGCTGGGTTTTAACCTCCTGAAACACACCCGCGCGGTAACCCTACCCGCTATGGCAGACACGGGGTGCCAGAGCTGCCTGATTGGCATTAAAGTCGTCCAACAAATGGGCCTGAGTACTGAGGACCTCATACCTGTATCCATGACCATGAAGGCCGCAAACAACAAAGGAATGCGTATCCTCGGAGCCGTGGTAGTCAGATTCGCCGGTAACAGTGACGACGCTCGGAGATTGGAGACGCGCCAAATCGCGTACGTGACGGACTCTTCAGACCGCATATTCCTCTCCCGCGCGGCCTGCATGGACCTGGGAATGATCTCGGACAGATTCCCGACACTCGGAGAGGTGAATCTGACGACCTCGGAATTTTGCGACTGCCCGCGACGCGCGGAGCCGCCGACCAAGCCGACCGCACTCCCCATGCCAGCGACCGAGGCCAACAGAGAGGCACTACAGTCACATTTACTCAGGATGTATGCTCAGAGCACATTCAACACGTGCCCACACCAGCCACTACCGAGAATGACCGGCCCGCCACTACGTCTTGTGCTCAGTGAGAACGCGACACCGGTTGCCCATCACACTCCCATCTCCGTGGTCATACATTGGCAAGATGAGGTAAAAGCAGGTCTCGACCAGGACGTTCGGCTCGGCGTGTTGGAGGAAGTACCCGTCGGCACGCCGGTGACATGGTGTCACCGCATGGTAATTTGCGCGAAAAAGAATGGCAAGCCGCGACGCACCGTCGACTTTCAGGCCTTGAACAAGCATGCGTTCCGCGAGACCCACCACACCCAATCCCCGTTCCACCAGGCGAGACGCGTACCTAACGGGAAGCGCAAGACAGTATTCGACTCATGGAACGGTTACCATAGCGTCCGCCTACACGAGGACGACCGCCACAAGACGACCTTCATCACTCCATGGGGGCGCTACCGGTACCTATCTGCCCCACAAGGGTATATGGCATCGGGGGACGGTTACTCACGACGATACGATGAGATCGTCGCGGACATTGGTAACAAGACCAAGTGCGTAGATGACACGCTACTATAGTCAGACACGATTGAGGGGAGCTACTTCCAGGCGGTCCAATGGCTGGATATATGCGGCCGGAATGGAATCATCCTCAACCCGGAGAAGTTTGTCTTCAGTGCACCCACGGTGGACTTCGCGGGCTTCACCATCACCATGACCGACGTGCGACCGTGCAGCCGCTACCTGGAAGCAATCCACGATTTCCCACAACCGCGAAACATCACCGACGTCACATCGTGGTTCGGGCTTGTCAACCAGGTGGCGTACGCCTTTAGTATGGCCGAACGAATGCAGCCATTCCGGAAGCTCCTGAAAAGTGGAGAACGCTTCCAGTGGTCCATGGAGTTAGAGGACATATTCCGCGAGTCGAAAGACGTGATCGTACAAGAAATCGAACACGGTGTCCGCATATTTGACAAAACTAAGCCAACATGCATCGCCACGGACTGGTCGAAGGAGGGAATCGGATTCTGGTTGCTTCAAAAGCACTGCCGATGCGTGCCAGTTTGACCATTCTGCTGCACTGATGGATGGAAAATAACCCTGGTCAGCAGCAGATTTACACACGCGGCAGAATCCAGATACGCGCCCATAGAGGGCGAGGCTCTCGCAGTCGCGGACGCCTTGGACAAGGCGCGCTACTTCGTACTGGGCTGCGAGAACCTGATCATTGCGGTAGACCACAAACCACTGCTGAAACTCCTTTCGGACAGAGCACTTGACGACATACCCAACCCCCGCCTCAGGAACCTCAAGGAGAAGACCCTGCGTTATCGCTTCCGCATCATACATATCCCGGGCATGAAGAACAAGGCGGCAGATGCCATGTCGCGCAGGCCGGTCGGCACCACGCGACCTCCACTCATGAACCTTCCAGATGACAATGCCACCATAGCGACCCACCTCCAACCAAGCACGCACACCGACGTCCTGTCTCTCCTACGCCAAACTGAGCCGGAGTATGACGACGACGTCGAGGAGGACAACCTGGCATGGTGCGCCGCGGGCCTCGAATCATTGCGATCAGTAACATGGGATCGCGTCAGGGAAGCCACCAGCAGCGATGGCGATATGCACATATTGGAGGGAATGACAATGAACGGCATCCCCGACTCAAAAATCGAGATGCCAGAGACAATTCGCGACTATCACCAGTACCGCGAGAACATTACATCGACAGATGGAGTGATCCTATACAAGGACCGAGTAGTCATACCACCCTCACTCCGCGGCGATGTGCTGAGCGCCCTACACGCTGCCCACCAGGGCGTATCAATGATGACCGCCCGCGCAGAATCCTCTGTATTCTGGCCAGGCATGTCGGCCGACATCAGCGCCACTCGGAAAAACTGCGAACACTGCCACCGGATGGCACCATCACAGCCTGGAGTGCCACCAACTCCACCTATCCCGGTCGTTTACCCCTTTCAGGCAGTGTGCTCGGACTTCTTTGTACACAGGGGTGCACACTACCTTGTGACGGTGGACAGATACTCGAACTGGCCGATCATCTCAAAGTCGACGGGTGGTGCCGCCGGACTCATAAACCACTTACGTCGCGCCTTCGTGACGTACGGGACACCAGAAGAGCTCGCATCGGATGGGGGACCGGAGTTCACCTCCACCGAGACTAGGTCATTCCTGCACAGATGGGGCGTACACCACCGCTTGTCATCGGTGGCCTTCCCTCACAGCAACTGTCGCGCGGAGATTGGAGTTAAGACAATGAAACGACTTATCACGGACAACACCAGCCCGCAGGGAGAACTTGACACTGACGCTGTGCAGAGAGCGATACTACAATATCGTAACACGCCTGACCCTGACACGAAGATCTCCCCGGCAATGTGTGTCTTCGGCCGCCCGATACGCGATTTCATCCCAATTATCCCCGGGAAGTACAGACCGCACGACACTTGGCATGAGACCCTGAAAGCGAGGGAGGAGGCCCTCCGCAAACGTCATATCCGCACAGCCGACACCTGGGCAGAACACACCAAACGCCTTCCGCCACTTGCTGTAGGGGACCTAGTCCGCGTACAGAACCAGACAGGATTCCACCCCAAAAAAATGGGACAAGACAGGCAGTATCGTGGAGGTACGCCAACACGACCAATACGTGATCAAGATCGACGGCTCGGGCAGAATCACACTTCGGAACAGGAAATTCCTGCACAAGTTTAGCCCAGTTCGCAATGACCAGCTGCCACCCCGGTCTATCTATGATGATCTAGCAACCTGCATCACTGTACCTGCACCCGTTGTAACACCGCAACTGCCTGACCTCGACAGCGAACCCGTGACATCTGCGACGCCAACTGGGCCCACGCCGGCACTGACGTCAGTATGCACACCCCGGCGCAAGACGACACCCGTTTCAGACATGCCAGCAGCACCAGGACGAGGCGCACCGAGGCGCGCGATCCTTCAGACGCCACCATCGGCCCCTGAAACCCCGAGAGCCCCATCCCCACTGGGGCCCGATGTGACACCACCAGCACCAGCAATAGGTCAACGCCGATCCACCAGAGCGACCAGCGTGCCTGCCTGGCACAAGGACTACTCCATGGAATAGTCACACGATGGGCGATATAAACTTTTGTTCATTCATTAAACTTAATATTTTCTCAGCCTTTATCTATTAACATAATAAAGACTCGGAGGGAGATAGAGAACATTGTACTTTACGGTACTTCTACATATCGACGGTCCCCTGTGCCAGTGCGCATGCGCAGCCTGAGCCGGAGACAGGGATGTTGTGGGTGTTTCAACCTGTTCAATACTTGTTTGATTATTGTCGTTCCACGCTAATAAAGTGGTCGAACAAATTGAACTCTGTTCTTATTTAGTCGTCTCTGGCCAGCTTTGGACACTTGCTCGATCAAGATGAGATGCTTTACAAAAAAAAACAAAGAAAATAAATTCATTTGCTCTTTGTGTTGCCGATTCAGGGGGCCAGTCTTTCATCTCGTTCATTCTCCACGATGTTACATCATCTTCAAATGATTTTGTACCATTCAAATGCGTATTCCCTTGACATGCAGTGTTGTGCAGCCATTCATACGTAAAATTCAACAGGCTTCATGGTTTTGTTGACAAGAAATTTGATAAGCATTCATTGCTCCACCCTCTCCGTTACGTCACTTCCCGGCATCTTGATTTTTCAGCACGAGCGTTAAAGTGGGGATCACGTGATTGTAGCGTTGGTCACCAACACGATAGACGGATTCCCTCAACTAATCTATTGGCACGCATTTCGCTCAGCTCAAACAAAACCCCAGGCCAAATGTTTACCACCTTTGTCTCTCAAATATGCAAGTAAACCAGTATCCTTGTATTGATCTGAATCTTTTTCACCATACCAAGATTATTTCCCCATTTTCAACTCGTTTGAGCTGTGTTGGTTCTGTGCTATTTCGATTGATTTTAGACGTATGTCGTCACCAGGGCATCATGCGGAAGACCTATTTGCTTCACTCGCATGCGAGACTGACGGGTTGGCTCAACGAATGACTGAACTTGGCCGGCGAGTTCAGCAGCTGCAGCCAGAAGTATCTAGCCTTGACCATGCTGTTGAAGAAGGTATGAGCCTTGTTGTGTTTGTCTATATGAGGATGGTATTTCCTTTGTCTGGATTCCTGTTATTACTTATGGTTATTTTAGCAACCTGCTGGCTTCCTTGACTTATAGTATTTAAGTATTTAAGAGAACTGTTTAGGTCTCCACCTAAAGTATTTAAGAGAAAATTCTCCGAGTCTGGGTGGTTGACGTTGGAACCCCATCCGAGTCGTACCAAAGAGTTGATAAATGGTATGTGCTGCTTCCTTGCTTAACACTCAGCATTTGAAAGGATAGAGCGTGGACAATCGGCCGTAGGTTGTTCTGCGAGAATCTTCATTCTTCAGGATTGAAGGAGGCAGACTGACCATAAGAATAAGAAATGATTATCAGCTGTTATGATGAAAGTGTGAGATTGAAAAGATAGAGGAGTTTTTTTTTTTTTTGTTTTTTTGTTTGGAGGATCTTGTGATATCTTGTGTTTCACTTCTACCCATGGTGTTTTAAAACCATGTTATGTAATTTGTGTTTCCATCGTTCTACCATCATAGTGTGCCTGCATGATATCACCAGGCGAGTGGCTTTCCGTGCTGATCCAAAGCAGGACCAGCAGGTTGTTTCCCAGCAAACTATGCCCGCAGCACTTGTGGCAACATTTTCTCGAGGAGATCCACCTCCGTTCCTGAGATTGCTCAACCCATACCGGTCAGTGGTTCCATTGTATATTTGATGTCAGGAATTTTTTTTTCTTCTAAATATACT
The DNA here is from genome assembly GCF_056783735.1 of Eptatretus burgeri. Lineage (NCBI taxonomy): Eukaryota > Metazoa > Chordata > Myxini > Myxiniformes > Myxinidae > Eptatretus > Eptatretus burgeri. The sequence goes on along the minus strand of NC_140977.1, from coordinate 36,771,869 downwards.
ACCATTAATTTGCAAAGGTCACAGGCTTTGACACCAATATAAATTTATATTATGGACCCTAAGCATCCAAAAGAAACGGTTTCAAATGGAGTGCCTTGCCGTCATTAGAGCATTCAAATTGCATCATCTTCTTCTTCTTCTTCTTCTTCTTCTTCTTCTTCTCTTCTCTTCTTTCGGCTGCTCCCGTTAGGGGTCGCCACAGCGAATCATCCGTGTGATCCGCATAGTGATTTGGCACATGTTTTACGCCGGATGCCCTTCCTGACACAACCCTGGTCGCCTCTTACGACACAGGGATATGGTACACCTATTTTAACCGGGGTATACACCGGCCCAGTAGACTGGTACTCATTTCGCCGACCTCGGGAGGATGACAGGCTGAGTCAACCCCCTGGTGTATTAATTCAGTGGCCCAACGGGGCTTGAACTCAGGACCTTTTGGATCCCAAGCCGCTGCCCTAACCACTGCGCCAACACCAGGCATATATTCAAATTGCATCATATGTGGCGATAAATGCGAATTGTTGCTCCCAGCTTGCTGGCAGAATGACAGAAGACGCCATTTGCATTTTTGCTGCCTCCATCCCCACCCCGTTTTTCATCCTGTTGGGGCACAGGCAACTTGCAAGTCCGTGTAACATCTCATTGTGTTCACGTGTGCTTAACTTAAATCAATGGTGTTATCCCCATGCTTTGTGAAAAAAACGGCGGATATTATAATTGGCTCTCTGTCTGTCTGTCCGTCTGTCCGTCTGTCATGCTCTCTCCTCCTAAACAGATGAGCATAAATTCACTAAACTTAGTAGTTGTGATCACATGGCAAGAAGGTGCAAGAGCAGTGTTGTTTTTGGCCTCACCCTATGGTCAAGGTTTAAAGGTCAAGGTTTAAAGGTCAAGTACCAAAGTTTAAAGGTTTAAAGCTCAGGGTTTAAAGGTCAAGTACCGAAAAATGAAACTATCAACATTGGGAGACTCATGAAATACAGTATGTAACAATTATTTTTTTGATTTGACCCCCAGTTCATGTCCCAGTGGGTGGGGACTTGGGGTCAAAGTGGGAATTTTTTTTATATTTTTTTTTAACTTCATTTTGATAACAGGTCATTCCTGGTGGAAATTTTTTTGCCATCTTTCAGCTTTGCTTTAGGTGGGAAGAGTGGGGATTTGCGATTGCGTGCCATCGACTTCACATTAACCTTCCCAAAGCCTTCGATACATTCAGTAAAAAGAGAAATCCCAAAATTGTATGGCTTGCTGTAACCACCTCCAGTGATTATCAACTGCATTTTTGCACAAATTTATTTCCTTTGAAATCAGTCTTGCCTTTAACTCCCCATCCCCAACCCCTCTCACTCTCTCAGTGAGTTGTGTTGATATCATGTGCTGTGCAGACATTTTGAATTTTTAAAAACCTTGATGTATGCTTGAGCAAGTTTTGCGAATAAGGAGTTCATCGTATAACCAACGTCCTTTGTATTTTTTGTTCTGCCAGAAATGGGATTCTGTTCTTGAGTTTTTGTTTTTTTCAGTTTTAAAGTTTTTGTTAATTGTGCTTTGGTTCCTGTAATCGCAGCGACGATGGCAAGGACTGCTTGAGCTTTTATACGAATCCATCGTATTTTTTTGACCTGTGGAAGGAGAACATGCTGCAGGATATGGAGGACGTGCGCAAGGAGAGGCGTCGGCAGAAGGTAATAGAGAGTTCTTCCTGGTCCTCTCAAGCTTGGTTACCTTGACTAATTTGTGATTGTGCTGAGCAACAGGAACTGAAGTCCAGGTTTTGCTCTTTTGATCGTGGTTGACCAACAACTGTGTCCATGACCAGGTGCTTTGTGCCTTGCGTGCTCGGTTCTATGTGACCCCCATTCTCAAATGCAGCGGAAGCCATCAGACACAAGAGAGATTAAGACTGTGCGGCCTGCGCGAGGGCGTCGCTCCCAGTGGGAACGTCTGGCCCGGGGAAAAGAGTTTGAGATGGAGGAGGGGGTTTCCAAAACCGCTGGCTCTCAAAGAAGGTTTATTCTCCACCATCTCGATCTGTTTGATCTCGTCAACCACATCTTGGCTGTCAGACATCTCCCCCGTTTTGTTGCTTTTCATCTTTTGTTGTACAGTCTAACTCTCTCATCTTTGTCTGGCCTGTGGTCATCTCTCTACCCTTCCGATCGTTGACTGTTCCTTTAAAACTCTCCTTCCTTACTTGTTAAACATTCTCTCAAAACCCTCTTCTCCCCCCACCACCCTTTCTGGAGAGTTGATTATCTCCAGGTTTATTTTTTTCACACACGTTTTCGAATTACGTGAAGATTGATTTGTGTTTTCTGCCATTCAGTTTTATCCTCACTCATTCGACGTGCGTGGGCCATTCAGATTCACGAGCCTTCTTCACGAATAGTCTTCACGAGACTATTCACAATAGTCCAAGATGGGCCAAAATTAACTCGGTGTGGCTAGTCAAAAATATATATAAAAAATAAAAAACTTGGCATGTCTCGGACTATTGTATCTCAATTGTAGTACTCTTTGAACATCTCACCAGTTCCAGGTAGGATGTCATCTCCATCGTTGGTACCTCCTGCTTGGTTCGGTCCAACCTTTCTGCCTTGGCTTCCTCTTTTTATTTATTTATTTTTTTCATTCGTCATTCTCCTTGTGCTGTTAATATTTTTTTTATTTTCCTTTTTTTTTTTTCTCTCTCTCCATATCTCTTTGGGAGACAAAAAAAAAAACGAGAAATCTCAATGCATGATTTCCCCGAGCATCTCCATTCTCAGCTGTCTATCACTGGCTTGCTGTGGAATACTGGGCCATTCTGTGGAATTCTGAGGTGTCCCTCGTATTGTGGTCCTAATGAATGTCTGTCTAAAATTGATTCTTTGGCTTTAAAACAATTTGTTGTTGATGTTGCAAAGATCAACTCTTACTTTGAAGCTACGAAATATTATAAATCTACAACATGTGTTTTTGTGTTGCCACAGCCACGTTACTCCTTGGTGACGTTGAAATCTGTCTTTGAAAATGCATTTGTTTGACTTGTTATTGTTTTTTTTGCCAAAGAAGCAGTTTTAGGGTGTATGATCTATTTGTGGTGCTTGGTGGAAGCCTTTACTGCAATCATTGGTGACTGACATAAATACTGGCCTTGCTGGGTGTGTTGCTAAGCATGGTGGAAGGAAGGGAATTCAAATGGGGGAGGGTGGGGATGGTGATGTGTGTCATAATGGTGATGGCTAAGCTTGTGTTTTATCTGAAATGCAGTAAAACCCATGTTGCCTGATCCTCTTGTGGGGTCCTATCTCTATCTAATACTTTTGAATGTTGATCACCTGTATTGGTATGATGCAGTAACCTGTTTTACATATCCAGTGGCCTCCCTTGTAAAGCCTAAATTGGGGTCATCTATATATTATTGATATTGTGGGTTGAGTTTGAAATGTGGAGAAGGAAGGAGAATAGGGAAAAGAAAGGGTTATGTGGTAAGTGCGAGAAGGAAAGGCAAATCAGATTTTTCGGGAGTTTTATGGGGCACACCAATGATGGTTGTGGGAGGGGATGGGGGGGGTGTCAGAGAGGAGGGATTGATTGAACACACCATCATGTTTGTGTACTTGATAGGTAGTTTTCCCCACGTATCATGACAAACCTTACCAAATGTCACCTCTGTGCGACCTACGACTTGGTAATTTTGGAGTTGGTGATGTTTAAATTGTAGTCGTGCTTGCCTCACATGACCCCTTTTGTTTGACAATGGTGAGGGATTGCATGTTGCAGGTTCTACAGGTTTGCCTTTTAAAACGGCAACAAAAACATGGTTTTACTGTAATTTCATTGCATGACCGGTGCTGTGTCCAATAAGTAGCCTCGCTCAACAGGGTCGGATCCAGGTGCATTCCAAGATTTCGGAATAACCATCTCCCCGTGGCCCCGTCTCTTGAATTGGCATCGATTCATTGATTTCAAAATAAACAATGATTTCCCAAGTTTATTAAAAAGCTGCTGAATTACACGATGTTTACGTCACCATTTCCTTTCCTGTCTCTCTGTCTCTCTGTCTCTCTGTCTCTCTGTCTCTCATTGCACACTATTGTCCAGCACAAAATACTTGTCACGACAACTTCATTAAGGAACCATGATTGAACAGTCATATTCAAATGAAACCACAGAGTATTAGATGTCGTTTTTCATTTTTCTTAATCCCAGGAATTAATTTTCGCCAAATTTGGACAACTTAAGCCAAACCTAATCTTGTGTAGTAAAACGGAAAAAAATACAGAAATCTGCAAACACACGCAAGTGTAATCGTGGGCTGACAACCTAATCTTTATTGCTCTCATGAAAGGAATTAAAAAAAGAAACATTTTATGGGAAATTTGGTAACATTTTCCAGTTGGAGATTCATGATTTATCCCCACCTCGGAATCCGAGAGCGCATCGCTGTCCTGACTTCAGCTGTCTCCTGCCTTTTTAAGTTTCCACGAGCTGAACGCCAAAAGGTCATGAATCCTCCTTACTTATGTATTCCTCGCAAGTGAACGCATTCACCCTCACAGTAATATGTGAGTCGCAAACCTTTCAGCCTTGAAAACCCTCGATTTGTGCATTGGATCAAGGTTTGATTTTCTACCGAATCAATGGTGGTTGTGCTGGTTTTGTGACTATTGAACCCAAATTCTAACTCCATCTAATGCAGACACCACTCGTGTCCCGATCGAATAAACTTCGCTCACTGAGCACTATGTGGGACCAAGAGGAGTGCAGGAATGTATTCCAAGTTACTCGTACTCGTGCACCATGCTCCGTACAGAAAGGGTTGGTTTCTGCGAAAGCAGTTTCTGATTTCAGGGTCACAATCCCAGACATGTCACTCCAACGTAGGATGCTCCACTGAGGCAGGAATTTATCATTTGTTCAGGATGCCGGTGATAGCTCGCCTACTCTTTGCGAAGGATACCATGGGATCTTTAACGTCCACCAACGTATGGCAGCAGACCAGATGTTCCAGCTTTAAGGTCCATCAGATGGATGGCACACATATTAATGTATCACCCTGTATGTGAAACATCAGGATAGCAGTTTATAGCTGGGCTGAGATTAGAACCCATGCTTAATATCTAAGCTGTCATGCTAGCCCTACCAAAGTTGGCTGGAGTTATTCATTATTAGCTCACCTGGATTTCAGTCTGGTGAGCTTATGCAATTGAGCAGTGTCTGAAGGTGAGTCGATCAGTGAGTCGGTAAACACTTCAGTCATTATCGCTTGAAGCAAACATACAATTTTGATGAGATTTTGCCACAAGCTTCATATCAGATGCACAACAAAGGTGTATTGATCACATCAAAAGTAACGCTCATTGAGGGGGTTAAGATGGGGGGTTTGAGCCCCCAAAATAGGTGTTTGCTCTCTTCTCCAAAACGACACACACAATTTCAATGAAACTTGACCACAACCTTCATCACTCTTGATGTACTGATGTTTGTTCACGGCATTAAAAAAATCATGGTCTAACGGGGGTTTGAGTGACTAGCTCCTGATCCAGGTGAACTTTAGGACGCGCGGTCCTATTTTTCTTTAAGTGCTTTCGGTGGTTACTCAACCGAGAAATTTTATTTATCACCATTTTGGAAACCTTGGCTGCGGTTTCGATTCCCCCACTTCAATTTTGTTCCCTCGTGGTGATTTGGTGATTGGCAAGCACGAGTTGACACTTGCGCGAATTCGATGGACAAAGAACAAGTTCTAAGTTTCGTTTAATCACCTACGCTAACACGATGCAATGATAGCACCAAGTACTGTGCATGAGTAAATATTTATCTGGACAAATATAATGTTTTTAATGCTCTGTGGGTGGGCAGCGAGAGTACACACTGAAAAAGAACATCAACGTGCCCCCCACCCCACACTATCATCATCTGGATCCGTCCCTGCTCAGTCAAGTAACGTGTGCTGTTTGAATAAATTCAACAATCTTTCATGGAATATATATATATATATATTACACACACACACTTGTGAACTTTGTTTTGCAACTTAGAAAATGCGAGAAAGGGCACATGAAGCAACATTCATCTTTTACATGCAAAGTTGCTTTTTGTGACTGCTGTAGTGTATACATTCGTAATTGTGAATGCAAGTAATGGCAAAATTATATTTCTGAAACTTGCTGTGACAAAATCATTGCTGTGGTAAAAATTCCATAAAGATCCCTACTTTATAAGCAAAATTCCATGAAAGATGTACATAGAATGGATGAATAATCTTTCATTTGGTATGCTTTTTAATGGAATGCTTGCAGTAATCTTTCCCTTTTATAATTTGCTCGATTTGCTGTGGCTCGTTTGCACCGCACGCTCTACAAGCTTGCAATTTAATTGTGCTTGCAATGCATTATCGAAGGATGCATTGCATTGTGGGTGCTGATAGTGGCTGTTGGTGACTTTTTATTTATTTATTTTGCTCTTTCCTAGCACTCTCTTTCTCCCTTGTCTCTTCGCTATCCCACCCTTGGTGTGAAGCAGAAGAGGAGCCAAGCATCCAGGTTGGGACGTGTGGTCGGGCATGTGCGGAGACCGAGGAACAGGAAGGACGAGTGGGAGATGAAGAAGAAGGGGGTGGAGTTCGTAAGCCGTGAAGAGGGTCAAGAAAAGGGAAACGATGTTCAAAATAATTGGTAATCCAGGTGGGGTGCAGAGGAGGATGGGGTTAATTCAAGTGACGTCTTGATCCCAATTAAAGATACGTCCTTGGGGAAAGTTGAGTCGAGAGCAACTTTCAGGATAAATTTACTTGCATACAGGCTAAGGAGGTTGTGCACATTAAATGGTCAAAAATCAAATGGAACGAGGTTTCCGGTTGTAGTGAAGAGGGCTTATTGAATTGAGGTGAGATGAGGTGCTCAAGAAATTATGATAAACCTCAAATTTGAAGTCTATGAAGATTTTAATCTCCTCATTTGAGCACACTATCTGATGGTTTATAAGCTTTCTGGCCCACACAAATTTTTAGAAAGTAAAATTATTGTCGAGTTGTCGCCCCTGATAGCTACCCTCCTTCTCTCGGGCGTATGCGGTACAGTTTGTTATAAAATGGCGACTGCACGCTTGTGTGTGCGTTCAGTCGACGGATGCTGATCTTTAATGAAGGTCATAGTGGTGCGATTGTGTTATGGATCGATTTCAAACGATACGTAAACGAGAGAAAAAAAACCCAACCCATCTCTGACAACAGTCTATGTGTACTGATGGCAACATGAACCTTATAAGTAAGTATATGTGGAGGGGTATGACGATTTAGGTTAAAGGTTGAAAGTTTATAAACAAAGCGATTTGCTCAGGTTATCCTGTCTTGGAGTGAACACGTTGATGAAAGCACGATTTTCCGACTATGAAATTAATGAATTTTCCATTGAGTAAATATCATCATTTTCCCATCAATGGTGATGCATTAAAATAGGATAAATATTTTAAATAATAATAGGGTTTGAACTTCAGGTGAAATGAATAATGGAATTGATAGATTTTTTTTTATTTGTTAACTTTCCCAACCTACCATAATATTTTGTCCTTCAAGGGAAAAGAAAGATTAATTTTTTCTTGTTTTTTTTTTTTTTTTTTTTAGACCCAAGCTCGTATTTGATCCACCTGAGCTTAACTTGCCCAGTATGGCGTTTGCTTTTATGACTGCATTTGCCCCACTACTAACTTTCACCTGTGATCCATTTCCTTCTCCAGTGCTCCTCCGTGGTGGCTTTTACCCTCGACTGATGCTCCCTTCTCGATCGACACTATGATCTCCATCCTCAATCCCTTCTATGAATCTCCTCCTTCCTGAGCACCCCATTTGTTTCCTTTCCCCGCTTACCAATGGCTTTCATTGACTTTGACACCTGTGAAGTTTGAAAAAAATATTTCTACCTCTTTCTATTTATTTTTCTGCTTTCCTTTATTTCTCCAGTCTTGTTTATTTCTTTGCTCTTGTTTTCCCCCATCTCTTTTCCCTCCTCTTTCTCCTTTCCTCCCTCTTTCTCTTGTTTCGCCCCCTCTTTCCCTCGTTTCTCCCCCCTCTTTCTCTCGTTTCTCCCCCCTCTTTCTCTCGTTTCTCCCCCTCTTTCTCTCGTTTCTCCCCCTCTTTCTCTCGTTTCTCCCCCCTCTTTCTCTCGTTTCTCCCCCCTCTTTCTCTCGTTTCTCCCCCTCTTTCTCTCGTTTCTCCCCCTCTTTCTCTCGTTTCTCCCCCTCTTTCTCTCGTTTCTCCCCCTCTTTCTCTCGTTTCTCCCCCTCTTTCTCTCGTTTCTCCCCCTCTTTCTCTCGTTTCTCCCCCCTCTTTCTCTCGTTTCTCCCCCCTCTTTCTCTCGTTTCTCCCCCCTCTTTCTCTCGTTTCTCGCCCCTCTTTCTCTCGTTTCTCGCCCCTCTTTCTCTCGTTTCTCGCCCCTCTTTCTCTCGTTTCTCGCCCCTCTTTCTCTCGTTTCTCGCCCCTCTTTCTCTCGTTTCTCGCCCCTCTTTCTCTCGTTTCTCGCCCCTCTTTCTCTCGTTTCTCGCCCCTCTTTCTCTCGTTCCTCGCCCCTCTTTCTCTCGTTCCTCGCCCCTCTTTCTCTCGTTTCTCGCCCCTCTTTCTCTCGTTTCTCGCCCCTCTTTCTCTCGTTTCTCGCCCCTCTTTCTCTCGTTTCTCGCCCCTCTTTCTCTCGTTTCTCGCCCCTCTTTCTCTCGTTTCTCGCCCCTCTTTCTCTCGTTTCTCGCCCCTCTTTCTCTCGTTTCTCGCCCCTCTTTCTCTCGTTTCTTGCCCCTCTTTCTCTCGTTTCTCGCCCCTCTTTCTCTCGTTTCTCGCCCCTCTTTCTCTCGTTTCTCGCCCCTCTTTCTCTCGTTTCTCGCCCCTCTTTCTCTCGTTTCTCGCCCCTCTTTCTCTCGTTTCTCGCCCCTCTTTCTCTCGTTTCTCGCCCCTCTTTCTCTCGTTTCTCGCCCCTCTTTCTCTCGTTTCTCGCCCCTCTTTCTCTCGTTTCTCGCCCCTCTTTCTCTCGTTTCTCGCCCCTCTTTCTCTCGTTTCTCGCCCCTCTTTCTCTCGTTTCTCGCCCCTCTTTCTCTCGTTTCTCGCCCCTCTTTCTCTCGTTTCTCGCCCCTCTTTCTCTCGTTTCTCGCCCCTCTTTCTCTCGTTTCTCGCCCCTCTTTCTCTCGTTTCTCGCCCCTCTTTCTCTCGTTTCTCGCCCCTCTTTCTCTCGTTTCTCGCCCCTCTTTCTGTCGTTTCTCGCCCCTCTTTCTGTCGTTTCTCGCCCCTCTTTCTCTCGTTTCTCGCCTCTCTTTCTCTCGTTTCTCGCCTCTCTTTCTCTCGTTTCTCGCCCCTCTTTCTCTCGTTTCTCGCCCCTCTTTCTCTCGTTTCTCGCCCCTCTTTCTCTCGTTTCTCGCCCCTCTTTCTCTCGTTTCTCGCCCCTCTTTCTCTCGTTTCTCGCCTCTCTTTCTCTCGTTTCTCGCCCCTCTTTCTCTCGTTTCTCGCCCCTCTTTCTCTCGTTTCTCGCCCCTCTTTCTCTCGTTTCTCGCCCCTCTTTCTCTCGTTTCTCGCCCCTCTTTCTCTCGTTTCTCGCCCCTCTTTCTCTCGTTTCTCGCCCCTCTTTCTGTCGTTTCTCGCCCCTCTTTCTGTCGTTTCTCGCCCCTCTTTCTGTTGTTTCTCGCCCCTCTTTCTGTCGTTTCTCGCCCCTCTTTCTCTCGTTTCTCGCCTCTCTTTCTCTCGTTTCTCGCCCCTCTTTCTCTCGTTTCTCGCCCCTCTTTCTCTCGTTTCTCGCCCCTCTTTCTCTCGTTTCTCGCCCCTCTTTCTCTCGTTTCTCGCCCCTCTTTCTCTCGTTTCTCGCCCCTCTTTCTCTCGTTTCTCGCCCCTCTTTCTCTCGTTTCTCGCCTCTCTTTCTCTCGTTTCTCGCCTCTCTTTCTCTCGTTTTCTCGCCCCTCTTTCTCTCGTTTCTCGCCCCTCTTTCTCTCGTTTCTCGCCCCTCTTTCTCTCGTTTCTCGCCCCTCTTTCTCTCGTTTCTCGCCCCTCTTTCTCTCGTTTCTCGCCCCTCTTTCTCTCGTTTCTCCCCCCTCTTTCTCTCGTTTCTCGCCCCTCTTTCTCTCGTTTCTCGCCCCTCTTTCTCTCGTTTCTCGCCCCTCTTTCTCTCGTTTCTCGCCTCTCTTTCTCTCGTTTCTCGCCTCTCTTTCTCTCGTTTCTCGCCCCTCTTTCTCTCGTTTCTCGCCCCTCTTTCTCTCGTTTCTCGCCCCTCTTTCTCTCGTTTCTCGCCCCTCTTTCTCTCGTTTCTCGCCCCTCTTTCTCTCGTTTCTCGCCCCTCTTTCTCTCGTTTCTCGCCCCTCTTTCTCTCGTTTCTCGCCCCCTCTTTCTCTCGTTTCTCCCTCCTCTTTCTCTCGTTTCTCGCCCCTCTTTCTCTCGTTTCTCCCCCCTCTTTCTCTCGTTTCTCGCCCCTCTTTCTCTCGTTTCTCGCCCCTCTTTCTCTCGTTTCTTGCCCCTCTTTCTCTCGTTTCTTGCCCCTCTTTCTCTCGTTTCTCGCCCCTCTTTCTCTCGTTTCTCGCCCCTCTTTCTCTCGTTTCTCGCCCCTCTTTCTGTCGTTTCTCGCCCCTCTTTCTGTCGTTTCTCGCCCCTCTTTCTCTCGTTTCTCGCCCCTCTTTCTCTCGTTTCTCGCCCCTCTTTCTCTCGTTTCTCGCCCCTCTTTCTCTCGTTTCTCGCCCCTCTTTCTCTCGTTTCTCGCCCCTCTTTCTCTCGTTTCTCGCCCCTCTTTCTCTCGTTTCTCGCCCCTCTTTCTCTCGTTTCTCGCCCCTCTTTCTCTCGTTTCTCGCCCCTCTTTCTCTCGTTTCTCGCCCCTCTTTCTCTCGTTTCTCGCCCCTCTTTCTCTCGTTTCTCGCCCCTCTTTCTCTCGTTTCTCGCCCCTCTTTCTCTCGTTTCTCGCCCCTCTTTCTCTCGTTTCTCGCCCCTCTTTCTGTCGTTTCTCGCCCCTCTTTCTGTCGTTTCTCGCCCCTCTTTCTGTCGTTTCTCGCCCCTCTTTCTCTCGTTTCTCGCCTCTCTTTCTCTCGTTTCTCGCCCCTCTTTCTCTCGTTTCTCGCCCCTCTTTCTCTCGTTTCTCGCCCCTCTTTCTCTCGTTTCTCGCCCCTCTTTCTCTCGTTTCTCGCCCCTCTTTCTCTCGTTTCTCGCCCCTCTTTCTCTCGTTTCTCGCCTCTCTTTCTCTCGTTTCTCGCCCCTCTTTCTCTCGTTTCTCGCCCCTCTTTCTCTCGTTTCTCGCCCCTCTTTCTCTCGTTTCTCGCCCCTCTTTCTCTCGTTTCTCGCCCCTCTTTCTCTCGTTTCTCGCCCCTCTTTCTGTCGTTTCTCGCCCCTCTTTCTGTCGTTTCTCGCCCCTCTTTCTGTCGTTTCTCGCCCCTCTTTCTGTTGTTTCTCGCCCCTCTTTCTGTCGTTTCTCGCCCCTCTTTCTCTCGTTTCTCGCCTCTCTTTCTCTCGTTTCTCGCCCCTCTTTCTCTCGTTTCTCGCCCCTCTTTCTCTCGTTTCTCGCCCCTCTTTCTCTCGTTTCTCGCCCCTCTTTCTCTCGTTTCTCGCCCCTCTTTCTCTCGTTTCTCGCCCCTCTTTCTCTCGTTTCTCGCCCCTCTTTCTCTCGTTTCTCGCCCCTCTTTCTCTCGTTTCTCGCCTCTCTTTCTCTCGTTTCTCGCCTCTTTCTCTCGTTTCTCGCCCCTCTTTCTCTCGTTTCTCGCCCCTCTTTCTCTCGTTTCTCGCCCCTCTTTCTCTCGTTTCTCGCCCCTCTTTCTCTCGTTTCTCGCCCCTCTTTCTCTCGTTTCTCGCCCCTCTTTCTCTCGTTTCTCGCCCCTCTTTCTCTCGTTTCTCGCCCCTCTTTCTCTCGTTTCTCGCCCCTCTTTCTCTCGTTTCTCGCCCCTCTTTCTCTCGTTTCTCGCCCCTCTTTCTCTCGTTTCTCGCCCCTCTTTCTCTCGTTTCTCCCCCTCTTTCTCTCGTTTCTCCCCCTCTTTCTCTCGTTTCTCCCCCCTCTTTCTCTCGTTTCTCCCCCCTCTTTCTCTCGTTTCTCCCCCTCTTTCTCTCGTTTCTCCCCTCTTTCTCTCGTTTCTCCCCCTCTTTCTCTCGTTTCTCCCCCTCTTTCTCTCGTTTCTCCCCCTCTTTCTCTCGTTTCTCCCCCCTCTTTCTCTCGTTTCTCCCCCCTCTTTCTCTCGTTTCTCCCCCTCTTTCTCTCGTTTCTCCCCCTCTTTCTCTCGTTTCTCCTCCCTCTTTCTCTCGTTTCTCTCGTTTCTCCCCCTCTTTCTCTCGTTTCTCCTCCCTCTTTCTCTCGTTTCTCTCGTTTCTCCCCCTCTTTCTCTCGTTTCTCCCCCTCTTTCTCTCGTTTCTCCCCCTCTTTCTCTCGTTTCTCCCTCCTCTTTCTCTCGTTTCTCCCCTCTCTTTCTCTCGGTTTCTCCCCCTCTCCCTTTCTCTCGTTTCTCCCCCTCTCCCTTTCTCTGGTTTCTCCCCCTCTCCCTTTCTCTGGTTTCTCCCCCTCTTCCTTTCTCTGGTTTCTCCCCCTCTCCCTTTCTCTGGTTTCTCCCCCTCTCCCTTTCTCTGGTTTCTCCTCCTCTCTTTCTCTTGGTTTCTCCTCCTCTCTTTCTCTTGGTTTCTCCTCCTCTCTTTCTCTTGGTTTCTCCTCCTCTCTTTCTCTTGGTTTCTCCTCCTCTCTTTCTCTTGGTTTCTCCCCCTCTCTCTTTCTCTTGGTTTCTCCCCCTCTCTCTTTCTCTTGGTTTCTCCCTCTCTCTCTTTCTCTTGGTTTATCCCACCCCCTCTTTCTCTTGTTCCTCCCCTCTCTCTTTCTCTTGGTTTCTCCCCCTCTCTTTCTCTTGGTTTCTCCCCCTCTCTCTTTCTCTTTGGTTTCTCCCCCTCTCTCTTTCTCTTTGGTTTCTCCCCCTCTCTCTTTCTCTTGGTTTCTCCCCCTCTCTCTTTCTCTTGGTTTATCCCACCCCTCTCTTTCTCTTGTTCCTCCCCTCTCTCTTTCTCTTGGTTTCTCCCCCTCTCTCTTTCTCTTGGTTTCTCCCCCTCTCTCTTTCTCTTTGGTTTCTCCCCCTCTCTCTTTCTCTTTGGTTTCTCCCCCTCTCTCTTTCTCTTGGTTTCTCCCCCTCTCTCTTTCTCTTGGTTTCTCCCCCTCTCTCTTTCTCTTGGTTTCTCCCCCTCTCTCTTTGTCTTGGTATCTCCCCTCACTCTTTCTCTTGGTTTCTCCCCCTCTCTCTTTCTCTTGGTTTCTCCCCCTCTCTCTTTCTCTTTGGTTTCTCCCCCTCTCTCTTTCTCTTTGGTTTCTCCCCTCTCTCTTTCTCTTGGTTTCTCCCCCTCTCTCTTTCTCTTGGTTTCTCCTCCTCTCTCTTTCTCTTGGTTTCTCCCCCTCTCTCTTTCTCTTGGTTTCTCCTCCTCTCTCTTTCTCTTGGTTTCTCCCCCTCTCTCTTTCTCTTGGTTTCTCCCCCTCTCCCTTTCTCTTGGTTTCTCCCCCTCTCCCTTTCTCTTGGTTTCTCCCCCTCTCCCTTTCTCTTGGTTTCTCCCCTCTCCCTTTCTCTTGGTTTCTCCCCCTCTCCCTTTCTCTTGGTTTCTCCCCCTCTCCCTTTCTCTTGGTTTCTCCCCCTCTCCCTTTCTCTTGGTTTCTCCCCCTCTCCCTTTCTCTTGGTTTCTCCCCCTCTCCCTTTCTCTTGGTTTCTCCCCCTCTCCCTTTCTCTTGGTTTCTCCCCCTCTCCCTTTCTCTTGGTTTCTCCCCCTCTCCCTTTCTCTTGGTTTCTCCCCCTCTCCCTTTCTCTTGGTTTCTCCCCCTCTCCCTTTCTCTTGGTTTCTCCCCCTCTCCCTTTCTCTTGGTTTCTCCCCTCTCCCTTTCTCTTGGTTTCTCCCCCTCTCCCTTTCTCTTGGTTTCTCCCCCTCTCCCTTTCTCTTGGTTTCTCCCCCTCTCCCTTTCTCTTGGTTTCTCCCCCTCTCCCTTTCTCTTGGTTTCTCCCCCTCTCCCTTTCTCTTTGTTTCTCCCCTCTCCCTTTCTCTTGGTTTCTCCCCCTCTCCCTTTCTCTTGGTTTCTCCCCCTCTCCCTTTCTCTTGGTTTCTCCCCCTCTCCCTTTCTCTTGGTTTCTCCCCTCTCCCTTTCTCTTGGTTTCTCCCCCTCTCCCTTTCTCTTGGTTTCTCCCCCTCTCCCTTTCTCTTGGTTTCTCCCCCTCTCCCTTTCTCTTGGTTTCTCCCCTCTCCCTTTCTCTTGGTTTCTCCCCCTCTCCCTTTCTCTTGGTTTCTCCCCCTCTCTCTTTCTCTTGGTTTCTCCCCCTCTCTCTTTCTCTTGGTTTCTCCCTCCTCTTTCTTTCTCTTGTTTCTCCCTCCTCTTTCTTTCTCTTGTTTCTCCCTCCTCTTTCTTTGTCTTGTTTCTCCCTCCTCTTTCTTTGTCTTGTTTCTCCCTCCTCTTTCTTTCTCTTGTTTCTCCCTCCTCTTTCTTTCTCTTGTTTCTCCCTCCTCTTTCTTTCTCTTGTTTCTCCCTCCTCTTTCTTTCTCTTGTTTCTCCCTCCTCTTTCTTTCTCTTGTTTCTCCCTCCTCTTTCTTTCTCTTGTTTCTCCCTCCTCTTTCTTTCTCTTGTTTCTCCCTCCTCTTTCTTTCTCTTGTTTCTCCCTCCTCTTTCTTTCTCTTGTTTCTCCCTCCTCTTTCTTTCTCTTGTTTCTCCCTCCTCTTTCTTTCTCTTGGTTTCTCCCGCTCTTTTTCTTTTTCCTGATTCTCCATTTGCGTCCCACAAATTTTAGTATCAAATCAACTATAACCATCATGGATTTTTTTTTTTCTCACTGCAGGACTCAAGGTTTAATTTCTTCACCCATGACCATACCTTCCCCACTCTCCTCTCCTTTACCGTGCCCTCCTGGGCACGAGCCACCCCCTCCACCCATACCTCCTCCTCCTGTACCAGAAGATCAGTATGATCTACCTCCACCACCAGCCTTCATGTAAGTGCTTCCCCCCACCACCCCTCCCACCCTCGCTCTGGATTAGAGATCTAATACTGTCACTATACTTCACTTCCAAACCAAGTTGAACATAAACACACCGCCACTAATTTATTTGTTCGTTTTCTTAACTTGACTATATAATTGTCGATCATTCTGTTCTTGTTGTGTTATTCTTATTTTTAACTTCACTTTGTTGTAACATCCTGACCCTGTCTACAGAGCGATCTCGGCGTGCATCCCTCCATCCGTCCATCCGTCTGTCTGCCCGTGTGACTATATGTCTATTATTTACATACTATTGGAATGTACCTTTCGACCCTTTAGACTGCTGAGACCCCTTAGAACTTTGAAGACCCTCTAAGACCCTGAGGACTCTGAAGAAGCAGAAGACCCCCAAATAACCCAAGACTGAAAATCCCAAAGATCACCAAAGAAGCCAAGACCCCTGAGGACCCAAAAGAACCCTAAGACCCTTAAGACCCCTTTGACCTTAATACTATTTTGACCCCTTTACACCCTTCAGACAGGTTAGACAGCTTAGGCCCTTGACCACTTCGACCACTTGGACCATCTTGTATCACAAATTAAATTTCGAATCAATATAACATCACCAATATTACAAATAAATTTGTAGAAAAGAAATGTTGGGTGGTCGCTAGACTACCGTTATTCTCAGGTTTTCTGTCTATGTCTGTCTGTTTGTATGTAATGGACAGCTCTGGAGGCCAGAAGAGTCGACCTATTTTGATGAAACTTGACTGGTAGGTTCATACCAGGGTCTCGTATGCTTTTGAGCACCGTTGCTATGGACACCACCGCTGTCTAGCAATGGGACTTTGAATTTTTTGAAAAAAACCGAAAAAAAAAATCGAAAATCAAAAATCGGCTTCCATGCTTTTATGCGCACTATAATCAACCTCTTTGTCAATTATTTTCAGCCTGATTCATCAAAAATTGTATGACTAGTATGCAATTATATAGCGACCACCCATGCCGCCTCCCGGCTTGTTTGTATTATGATTGGTGTAAATCATGCCAACACAGCAAATCTGTGACATCAATCTCTGCAACGACGTGTGGAGACGTGTGTGCAGTGAGCCGAACCACGCTAGTTACCTCCACCACCGAAGGTGAAGGAGGTTATGTTTTTACCCCTTTCTGCCTGCTTGTTTTTTTATTTGTCTGTGTACAGGATTGTCTGTGTCTGTGTACACTGAGCCAACACCAGGCTAGGCCTGATATATTCTCATGGATCAGACATTACGTGGCAGAGGTATGCGCTCTACCGAGTGCCCTTCTAGTTCTCAATAAATTCATCACATCATTGAGCATCTATATCATATGTATGCACTTGATTTTATTTTTAATTATGATTGTTTCATCCTTAACTGTTGTTTATTATTTGGACTGTTAATTTATGTCTGAGACTAGAAATATTACTTGTGTTTGTTGTGTTTCATAGAGTTGTATCATTTCAGTCAGTTTGTGGGGTTTTTTTGCAAGTTTGTTCAGGTGTTTTTGGAGATTGAGCAATGGTGTGTTAAACCAACTGTAACATTGTAGGAGGCATAGATTGACTATCATTTGGAACTGTTGTTCATGATAATTTCAATATTAATAACAAACATCACAAAGAACTCAAATCATTAAACCTGCCATGTATCTTCACTCCCTCCCCCCCCCCCACCTTCATCCTCCTTTCCCTTCACCTTTTTTTCCTCCAGAGACTACGAAGAAAACTTTCCTCCTCCCTACCCTCCCCCTCCTCCCATTACTGGAATACCTTTTCCTCCCTCGGGTTCTCCACCTCCCCCTCCCCCTCCCCCTCTCCCGGGGAATTTAGGGTTTCCTATTCCACCTCCTCCTCCACCACCACCACTCTCTCAGTCTTCCTCTGCATCTGCTTTTCCTATCCCCCCACCTCCTCCTCCCCCATCTCTTGATTCTTTTCCCCCGGTTCCTGCTCCTGAAGCCCCTGGCCCGGTTTCTCCCCAACCAGCTGCACCCCCTTTGGCTGATGGACGAAGTGATCTTTTGATGGCAATTCGTCAAGGTCAGTGGTTCGCCGGTTTCTTTTTCAGTCCAATCACCTGACAAATGTTGCATTGTATTCAAACTGTGCACTTGCGTTTGGGGATTATTTCTTTAATTATTATTCCTCGACGAGTATTCCACAATTGTAGTGAATGCAATGAGGGTAATTTGCCAGGCGATTCGTACAATGCAGCGACGCGCTGCTCTGGCGCATGCTCCCATACCTGACCTGAACTGAATGATGGTAACTTTATACGACTTTGTCAATGAACAATTCGTTGATTAGGAACTGCAGGATGTCTCGCTTTGTGGCATGCTTGCCAATAAGTTGTCTTGTTTGGTTTTCATCACCGATGAGATAAAACCTAACTACAAACTTCCATTCTGATGCAGTGCCAGAAACTGGGCTGTGACTCGGGGCATGCTATTCTTCACATGGGAACATAAAGCTGGTTGTCCCATCTTAATTGATGTTGGTGTTAAAGATATCTCTTTGTCTTTCAAAAAGAGGAAAGACCCTGGCCAAATTCCCTGCTTTGAGATGTTAACAGAAGGGGGATGTTAAATTTGATTGTCATCTATCTATAATTCCAGCAATCTCTGTGTGTCTCTGGGTGTGTCTGTGACCGCTGTTTCTCAACAACCACTAGTCCGATCTAATTGAAACTTGCCAGGTATATTGCTGGGGACCTGAGTATGTGCCTTTTCAAGGTTTGATATTAATCGGACAAGTGGTTCCCAAGTTATGGCCATTTATTTACCAAACCAATGACAGGACACGTTGCTGCGTAGGCGTGGCTGTTGGGGAAGAGATCCTCAGCTGCGTTCCCCATTACGGGTTACAACGTACGGACTTCTGGATAGTGATGACTTGCTGTATTCAAATAATTTCTCGATTTCTTATGCACATTTATCGATAAACACAATGCCCCAATCCAGTCGTCATTTATGAGAGCGAAGGAACGGCCTGTGTGGTTGTTTGAAAGTTATTTTTTATGCACGTACGGCCATGCACGCATGGGCACGTGAGAGTGAAGGAACGGCCTGTGTGGTTGTTGTTTATGGCACGCAGTTTGAAAAGTTTTTTTATTTGTTGTTTCTTTTACACGTACGGCCACACACGTGCGGGCACGCACTAGTATGTGAAAATTGAGTTGCTGTAGTATATAGAAGATGAGTCAATTGCTGGAGTAAGACTAGCGACTTCATAGAATGCGTTACCCCACCCAGATTTCAAGTATCTACTTCAATTTAAGTAAAATAATGATTTTAAAGATCATTATAAAAAATCCCGGAAGTTTAGCTCAAGTGAAGCAGTGTTATACATCACCCTTGCATACCACCTTGCGTAGCATGTCCAAGTACTGCTAAATTGAAGGGTTTTGAAAGTGACAAGAAGGTGATTTGTGTTCTACAGTGTTCAAGTATATAATTCAATTTATAATACAGTGGAATCTGGATAATAAGTGTATGCTTGAATATATGCGCATATGAAAAATAAGTGCGCATGGGCCTCCCTTTTTGATTTCTCTATTAAATAAGCTCATATAATGCTTTGAAAACTGAAAATATTATCAACTCAAACATGACAGTATTTCGTGTTTTATTGGTACATAAACGTTAAGTCTGAATTCCTCACACATCTGGTACTGGTACTTACAAGAGTTGTACGTTCAAAACAACATTATTCATCAAGGATGTTTTTTGACGAGGGTCGTAAAAGGGTGCATTGCGACGTATTACGACGTTTTACGACCCTTTTTGATAGAGTTGTAAAACAACGTTTTTCATCACAATCAAAATGGACATGGCAGTGAAGCATTGATCATAAACCCATGAAAAGAAGATTAAGATTATCGCGTTTTACAACTCTTGTAAGAAACAGTCACAGATGTATCAGAAATTCAGACTTAACATGGGGACTTTGAACAATTATTGCCTCGTTCTTCACCATTAGCATCAGAGTGCGAAAGGTTCGAGGAAGATGGGGAGCGGAAGACGGAGCTTTTACCCTGACATGGAAAACGAACTTGTTATGCCGTTTAAACAGATACGTGCTCAAGGACTGAAAAAAAAGTGGATTTAGAATTTGTTTCCGAGGTACGGACAATTAAAATTGCAATGATGTAAATACTGACATCTATGCAACCAATCTGAAGAACATTTTCCATTATAAGCACATGTCATGGATTTTTGAATACAAGTGCATATGTGCTCCACTAAATCTAAAAATTGGTGCATACGCTTATTATCCAGATTCTACTGCATTATAAAAGTTGTATAAATAAATCGATTCAGATTTTACTGTCGTTGACGCAGTATCTATTGCACCACCTTATCTAACACATTACATTAGTTATTCGTCCCTGTTGTTTGTGTCCTTTATGACATCATTAAAAACAATAAGTTTCCTGTTTGGAATGATTTTCAATTTTGTTTGACTGCCAGGGAAGCATTCAGAGTAAAATATAACATCCCACCCTCCCTGCCTGCACATGGGTGATTGGGATGAATTCAGAGCCAAAGTATGGTCAAACTGCAGATTTGTCTTCTGATTCATGTTCAAAATATGACATTCAATTTAAATAAGTTGTTCCTCGATCATAAAATGATGTTTACAGACAGACAGAAACGGACGGACGGACATGAACCAATTGCTTCACCTTGCTTTTCACTTTGTGTGAGCAGGGTAATAATCGGGGTGTAGATAGACCATAGGCCCGATGGTCCAAATGGCATTAAGGAAATCGGAGTCAGGGGAGGGGTGGGGGGAGTGACCCCCCCCACCCCAATAAAAAGTATTTGCTTTCTTCTCTGAATCTACACACACAATTCCGATGAAACGACCACAACCTTCATTACCCGTGATGTACCGTCTTTTCACGACATTAAAAAAAATTGCGGCCATAACATGGTTCATTGGTGCATTTTGCTGATTCCGTCCCATGTTGACTTCCTTCTCAGTATCATCATTCTACCAGGGGTATTCCCCTAGTTTTTATCTTGCCAAAACGAAGTTTTTGCAAGATATGTTAGTCAGCTTGTATGTTTGTTTTTTTTTGTTGTTTGTTTGTCTGTAATCACGTATAAAAAATTCTGCAGAGCACAGTTATCATTGGAAATTTTTGTAACTTCGCATATCAGAGGACTTTCGACGTCCCTTTCAGTGCACAAAATTTTGAAGGTCAAGGTCACTTTGTCGCAAATCAGGGGAGTCGGCGAAACCCTTATTTTTTGAGTAATTTTGATCGGATCGTCTTCAAACTTCATGGGAATATAGTTCATGGTCTGGCGCTCAGCTGATTAATTTTTGGTGGCGATTGACCTTGACCTTCATGGTTAGCGCCTGAGGTCAAACATATTTGACCCCAAGGTCAAATTTTCAAGTTTTAGGAACCATATCGTGTAGTACCTCAAATTGAACACCTCGATGAGTGCTTTCCAGATATGTCAAGCTTGAGACATTATGATGTCATTTGGTGACGTTTTGAGGCAAACACATTTTTCATGGTTACTCTGTAGAACGATTCTCATCGGAATCTCTCGTAGGCAGATATTCCTCAAGGAGTCGCTCCTGTTGGATGGCAGCTCTGTTCATCTCAGTGTGACCTTAAATAAGTCACACGTGGTCACCTTTTGGCAAGATACGGGTCACCCTGCAGGTGACATTGGTTTATTTTTTTTATATTCTGTCTGCCTGTCTGGCAATCAAACAAAACTGAAATTCATTCCAAACAGGAAACTTACTGTTTTTTAAGAACCTCAGAAAGGACACAAACAACAGGCATTAATAACTTGTGTGATATGTTAGATTGGGTGGTGTTAAAGTGGTGCATCAACAGTAGTAAACTTCGGGATTTTTTTTTTCTACAACCTTTACCATCTTTATTTTATTAGTCCCCGTTGAACTACGTCCAAAACGGGGGCTCATGGATCGGGTCTCTTCAGCGTAGTCCTAACCCTCATGGAACCCTAACCCTAACCCTAACAGCATGTCAATTGAATTATATACTTGAACACTGTCGAATACACTTCGCCTTTTTGGCACTTTCAAAACCCTTCCGTTTAGCAGTACTTTGACAAAAATATTACGGCATTTTACGTCAACATGACCAATTAAATTTGCCCTTCGTAAACCCCACCCATGTCCTTGTTTTTCAAGACAGTGTGGGGTAATGTGTTCTGTGAACTCTTTAGTTCATTGTGTTTTTAATGAAAAAATTAATTCCCTAAGGGTTTGCTTTAAACTGAGCATACTGATAGCAGAATATGAGTAATCAATGCACTGATGATTAAATAGCATAGGTTGATGAAAAAACAAGCACCTTGATAGGCAGAATATCAAGTACAAATATTTAATGAGTATGTTGTTTAAACTTCATTGGTTACATAAAGAAATGGATCCATGTCTATTTGTGCAAATTCCATTGTAACTTTGCAGGGGGCCTTTCCTCTCATCTCCACTCCTCCCCCCTTTGTTTACTGGTGATTTCACATGTCTAGTTAACTAAGGGACGGGGAAAGGAGGGGAAGTGATATCCTTTAAAAAGCATTTTTATTTGAATGTGAATATATAATCAATTTCAGCCTTCTTGTTTTATTGTATTTCATTTCCATTTTCATTTGTATATTTTTCTTCCATCAGCACTAGCATGCTATGGTTTTGTTTATTTTATGCTCCACAGGCTTCCAACTGAAGAAAGTTGAGGAGGCTAACCGGGGAGGCCAAGCAGAGCCCGCGAACGACGTGGCAGCCATCTTGGCACGCCGAATCGCAGTAGAATTTAGCGACTCAGAGAGCAGCTCGGATGCAGAAGAATGGTCGGACTAGTTTAACGGCGACCCGAGAGTCCAACCAGGTGGTAATTAAGGGGCCACTCTAGTTGCTCAGGGAAATGCTCTGAAGGAAACGAAGGAGTTGGCTATCCTTTCTCCAGCCAAATCGAAGTATTCAGTGAACGGTCGATATCCATCTGCTTACCAATTAATTTTGGTACTTCCTACTAACAACAAAGCAACAATCTTCAATCTATTTGAGATTATTATTATTAAAAACAAAAAGCTCTACTTTTATTTGTCTGCAACAAAAGGTTTAAAACCGATTTAAAAAAAAAAAAAAAAAAAAATTAAAATGCGCAGTATTGTTAGAAATCTTGCAATTTTTATTCATATTTAGTGACAAATACATGTGAATTATGGCCTCCACATCCATCAAATCAAAGTAGTGAACAAAGTTGTAAACATCAGCTATCCGATTATGAAAGAAACTAATCAATTTCTTACGAACACGATACCTTGTACCTGTGGCTCACAGACCCTTAGTGGGGTCCACCAGGCAGTTGGTGAGAGTTGAGGGGAAAAAAAATTTAATTGGCCTCCCTGAAAATGACATCACACCCTGCGACTTGCCGCACATCAGAAGAAACCAGTTCATCCGACTTGAGTCGTAATTTTGTTGCTGTGATAGTCGTATGTCACTGTCATATCATTATCGGAGCAGTATGTCACTATTCTGTTCCAAACTATGATAGTCGCACGTCACTGATGGCATATCACGATGATAGTCGTAAGTAACTGTGATGTGATATATCACGACGATAGTCGTACCCATTGATCCGCAGAATCTCCGCAGGGTCGGAAGTGGATCCACACACCCAAGACTGTAAGGAACCACTGCTCTACACCAATGTTTGTGGCACAGCCGCAAAATAATCTTTACCGACTTATTTCGTATTTTCATTGAGGTTCCTGAGATTTCTCTCAATTTGTTAACTTTGATCGCTTTCGTAACCTGATTTCCGTTATCAAAGGTTGGCAGCTACATGTTAAATCCATTTGCAGTGCAAGTAGGATTGATTAGGCAGTTGTTATAACTATTTAAATAACCTAGCTCTGGCTAAGGTAGAACGAGATGCATAAACCTGCAAGGAATGAGCACCGTCGGGGAATATCCAATAAATGGTAGATTGTGAAAAGGATTCGTCAAACTGTAACTATAGAGCTGTGGGTGAAGTTGGAAGGATACGAGATTGGGGGAACTTGAAAAAAAGAAAAAGGTTCCGGAGGAGGAAAAGGAAATGAGATGAGCAGGGTGAGAGTGAGAAACATGTTAAGAGTAGAGTTTGCTTTGAAGAGGTTGAGCGCGTATGTTCATGGGGAGAGGACGGGAGTCATTCAGGGAAGTTGACTGTCTTTCCACGTTTATGACAATCATAACTGACATTGCTGCATGATGTCTAACGATGATTTTTGTATCGGTTATTAATGTATGGGATTTGCCCTGATGATAAATGGTGTTGAGGGATGTGTTCCGGTGGGTTGGAATGCCTGACTTTTTGGGCAGCTATAAGACGGTGGTGAAGTTAGGAAACGTTCTCTGCACTTGCTGTTGTCGTTGTTGTCGTCGTTGTTGTTGTCACCGGTAACTTGAGAGTCATTGGATGAACCGCAAATGCCTTGGCACTTAAACTTTTTTTTTCTTTTATCGAGTCCCAACCCTTTACTTGCTATTTCTCTGCAATTGAATTGAGGGACAAATTATTTGGAAAACCAAAGAGTATTCCAACCTGCTGCGGTGAAGCTTCACTGGAAGAAAAGGAAAATACCCTTGATTTTACTTCATCGGAAAGAAAGGGTGACATTAATTCTGCAATCGGCATTACTGAATGTGGTTGCTGTAACCACAAACTGTTATGCGAGTGTGCACTGAGACTTTTGCTTCAATAAAATTGCTTTCATCTCGCTCGACTGTTATTTACAGGTTCTAAATGTATTAAACTTGGCCCCGATGTTTTTCTTTTGTGTGTATCTATATTTCTATCTATATCCTGGATTATCATAGCAGACGATTCTATCTACATCCTGGAGACATTTGATCATTTGAACTCGTGTCCATAATGTTCACCCCGCTGTGTCCTTCTCCCCCTCCCCATGTTCTCATTCTTCCCCATCTTTTATGTTGTCCCTCTACCCACCTGTTAGTGTGTCCCCTCCCCCACATCCACTTCCACCTATTTCCACTGTTCTTTTTGTTCTGTTATGTCTTGGTCCTTTCTGTTCTCGATCCTCCACGATCATGATGTCTTTATAAAAAAAAAAAATACTTCACACCCCCTCCCTATCTCCTTTTCGTTAAATCAGTTTTCCTTTTTGCCTTTGCCAGGAGAGTGGACATCAGTGTTTTATTAGCTCTGCCACCGAAGGTGAAGGAGGTTGTTTTCACCCCTCTCTGTCTCTTTGTGTCTGTGTGCAGGATATTTCAAAAAGTTGTGGACAGATTCAGACAAAACTTGGTGGACACATTGGGTGTGTGACCACAACGAATAGATTCGATTTTGGTGAAGATCCGAATCCAGATCTCGATACGAGAATTAATTCATTTCTAAAGTGATGCTTCACCATTCAGAGATCTGGCTAAAAATGATATATAGCACGATATTTCAAAAAATGTATTGGATCAGATATGTTCTCGTGGATCAGGTATTACGTGACAGAAGTATGCGCTATACCGAGTGCCCTTGTAGTTATAGTTAGAGTTCAGTGAGTGGCCTGGGTATCCAGCTGGAGGCCTCGGATCATTCGTCTCATCACCAGTGAGCTAACTATTTGAGCCTGAAGAGTACCAGGATGAAAGGCAGCCGGCATGTTAACCAGTAAGCTTCCATGAGCTAAGTAAGAACCTCTGGCCGAGTTATTTGGAGAGGACACAATATATCATGCCCACGAGCCTCAAAACTATTTATGGTTTCCTGGAGTCATTATAACACTCTAGTGATGGTGGTATAAACCTGAATTTTAAGAGATTGAGAGGGGTCGGAGGTAGTGAGGTGAGTAATGTTTCATTTGCACGACGGAGGATTTCATTCCAATGGGTGTAATTGACTGGAAGCATGTTGAGCCATGATCATAGCTGACCTGCGGACAATGTGGTTTCTTAACCGTACGAGCGTGCCATTAGCAATTGTAGGCCTGTTCCCAAGGAGGGCGTCAGGAGTTCAGTATTCGCGCCACTTTTCCTAATACGGGACGGGGATAGCAGCTGCGCTAAAGTGTGATTGAACATGGTTTTGTGTATTCTTTCTTAATGCTAGTTGAGCCTTTGTATTCTCTTCTTCCCAAAGGCACGGTCAAGCAACTCTTCAATCCCGAAAGAGCACCAAGCCTGTAAGGGGGTGGGTTTCACGATGTCAGCAATTTTGTCTTCCTTGCTGTTACAGTGGGCGGTGACCATGATAACCGAGGGCTGAGAATGTGATGGCATTACTCTTTTAATTAACTTTTCCAATTCCTGGGATGAGACTGTAAAGGCCTCACCGCAATGTGATGTAATAGTTATAGTATCCGCTCCCAGTCTGGGAGGGCTGCAGTTTTTACCCAGACCGAGTCATACCAGACTTTAGAAATGGTCCGTGCTGATTCTTCGCTTTATGCTCAACACTTAATTCAGGACTTTGCACAGACAAGCAACCATAGGTTGGCATTCACAGCACAGGCTTTTTGGGCCGAAAGGCCTCCTTGTGTTGTCCTTCCTTGTAAGGGAACTCATATCAACGTTTGACCCAGTTTATGGCGGAGTGTCTTTGCGGACGAAGATGACGCTTGAGATGTTCCGATACAGGAACATTTCACAAATGTAAATAAGGCAGAAGTGCACATGAGCACGGACTGTTGAGACTGAAGCACAAGGCCTGTTGCTGTCACATTGCAGACAGGCTGGTGGCCTCTGTGTTTTTTGTATTTCATCACATCTTCTCCAGTATAGCTCCTTCTGCTCTATCAGCTCTCTGACCCTCCACATCTCCTCCAGGATGCACACATTATTCCTGTAACCCCCTTGTGGCCAAAATCCCCAAATCCAGGCTTACTGCAACCTCTACCCTTTTTTTCTCTTTCTTCTCCCTTTGGGGGAACCGCCTCCCAGAGACTTCAACCCCACTCTTCACTCCACAGGTGCAAGTCGTCGATGCCCCGCCGTCTCATGTCATCCCCATCCATACCTGTGATCTTATTTTTGTTTTAACCCATCTGAACCCAACTCTCTTATTTCCAAGTTACCATGTTTCTTTTAGTCTCCTCTCTCCTCTTTTGCTGTTCATTCATTCCCTTGCTTGTGCCCATCCGTGGCCCCACTTTCAGGATATTGCCTTAAATATACCCTCTGTTTCCTCAATCTTCCACTAGCCGAGGTGTGCGTGCGTGCGTGCGAGCGTGCGAGTTGCACCCATTGTTTGGACAGTTTGCCTGACTCTGCCCATAATTTTGATACTTTGGCCGCCATGTTGGTGCTTACTTATCTTCGGAGCTGTCATATTCGCAATCGCCTTGTCCTTCCTGTACGGTTTCCTTTCAATGCAAAGCGACATTTAAATGGATTTTGAGCCAATAGGTGTCACGGGCTTTGTGAAGTTAGGCCTCAGCGATTGAGGCAGTGGTCTGTAGCTTTATACACCGCCCAAATAACTGCGGAATTCTCTTCAGCAGGGCTTCTATCTATCTATCTGTAAACGTGGTACCATTGGAAAACGAATAATCAATTTACTGGGAACCAAATTTTTGAATATTTTAAAACGTCCGTTTAGTTAAAAAAAAAAGCCTTTTCCGTGGGATTTGCTCTCCCGCCTCCACCCCTGGGTCAGGGCAGCGACAAGTCATGGAAACACGAGTCATGAGCGACGTCGAGCTGAACATGACGAAGACCATCAATACATGTGCCTCATTATATGACGAATATCAAGGGAAAAGGAATAAGTAGTGGTGCTATTGTTTTTGATTTTTCACGTCACAATTGCACATGTAAGTTCATTCACAGCAAAAATGTAATTGGCCACGTGTGTGTGTGTGTGTGTGTGTGTGTGTGTGTGTGTGTGTGTGTGTGTGTGTGTGTGTGTGTGTGTGTGTCCCTATAGGAGTGTGACACAATCACCCTACAGGTAATGTGCTCGTACAAATAAATTTCGCTCGTTGCTCAGGTCGGTTGAAAGTGAAAGATAGAAAGAATGGCAATTTGATATCCAATTGGGATAAAGAACGGTTTAACAAGCTCAAATGAGCTCAGATCCTCGTCCTCTTAATGATGACATCATAAAAACGAATTTGACGTCATTGTGATGTATCAGGTTTGCGATAAATTATCTGTGCTAATGCCCGGCTTGATTCCCGCAAACAAAATTCAAACAGCTTGCCTAGTTTCGGAGATAATGGTAGAGGCCATTTCCATTAGCGGCGATATTATGACGTCAACTTTTTTTCTAGGAAGAATTTCCAAAATCGGAGATGGTTACTGCCTGCGCGTGGGCTTTCTGCATATACATGGCAAGTTTCACGAAGATCCGATGAAAACTATGGGTTGTGAAACAAAAAATGTCAAAAAATAGGAATGACATCATAAAAATTGATATGACGTCATGGTGATTTATCATATGTGCGGTAATTCATCTCTACTAATGCCCTGTTCGATTCCCGCAAACAGAATTCAAAAGCTTGCCTAGTTTCGGAGATAATTTTTTCGACGATTTCCATTAGCGGTGATATTTTGACGTCATAACTTATTTTCTCGGAGGAATTTTCAAAATCGGAGATGGTTACTGTCTGCGCAGGGTATTTTTACATATGTATTTGCCAAGTTTCAGGAAGTTTCGATGAAAACTGGAGGCTGTGAAACAAAAAAGTCCACAAGAAGAAGATGAAGAACAACAACGTGAGTAAGACTTCGAGATCCTCCACGAGGATCTAAATTTTTTTTTTTTATTGTTGAAGAATGTAAAACTGCAGAGAGGGGAAATTTTTGATGTGATTGACGTGTAACGCAAGCCGAAGTGAGTTGAGGAGCAGGGAATGGATGAGAACTGGAGATGTGAGTGTGGAGAAAGTGTTGGTGGGTGTGTGTGTGTGTGTGTGTGTGCAAATTTTAATAAGAAAAAGTTTGAAATCCTGTTTGCTGAGAAAGCTTGGGGGCTTTGTGCCAGCAGCACTCAATGCTGTTAAGAGTGTGCTCGCGCGTGAGTGATGGAAATTCTCGAGTGAGTGAGTGAGAGCATTGTGGAGGAGCCCGGGAGGATTGGTCGGAGGGCGGATGGACGTTGGTTGTTCAATCCAATGAGAACACGCATGAGATTTTGCATGAAGCTTTTATTGTAAACTGCATTTTTGGAGAATACAGGAAGGCATTGTGCATGATGACCGTTCCATCGTCATGACTGGTAAGCATTGCTCTTGAAAGACCATTTTGGAGTACGTTGTGGTCATTCAAGCGGCAAGATGGTACAACTGGAAGCCTTTCGGACTTTTATTCCTTTCCCAGCTGGAGACTGAAAAGCGATTGTTCGGAACCCTTTTGATGGTCAGAATCCCGTCATTTTGTTCTCATTTCTGTCGTGCATATGCGCCAAGCAGCTTGAAGCAGTTTTGTTACAGTGTGTGGGGGGGTTTCCAAGAGGAAGGCGGAGAAGAATGTTGGGGTTGTAGCGATGTCGTCATAATAGGAGCTTGTGTTCTCTGACGTCATTATCTGTAGAGAACAAACATGCGACGGAAATTTATGGTTTCTAATATTATCTTGAATGATGGTAAGTTGTCATCTTTGACATTCATGAACATATGGTAATAGAAAGGGAGTGGGTTCGAGATGTTGAGCAGATTGAAAAACTATTTGTGATATAGCGGCCACCTACCCTCCCAATAAGCCTGGTGTTGGCTTAACGCTTAAGGTGGCTGAGTTAACATCTTAGGGTCCTGAGTTTGAGCCCTTGACTTGCGTTGAAATGACACCAGGTGGTTTGACTCAGCCTGTCATCCTTCCGAGGTCGGTAAAATGAGTATAAGCTCATTGAGGTCATCAGCTGCTCGAGTATAACGTGCTGGAGTGGCGACCCGTCTACGGCTGTACTCCTCAGCTGCCCTCTGCACCTCATGGCATGAAAGGAATGGTTACCCTCCCAATAACAATATACAGAGAGTCCCTCCTAGCATTCAGGGTGTACGAGTGCAACGTCCCATGATGGTTTCACCTGCAACAATAAGGTGAATTTTTTTTTTATATATATATGTATATATTTTTATTTTTAACATTTCATCTTGTGGGGTTTTCATTGAGAATTCAGCTTGGTGCATTATGGGTGGAAGGAGAATGCAGGTTTATATATTTCACGATGTCTTTCTCCGGTATTGTACACCGCTCCTTCCCAATTCCATATCCTGGTGATGTATGACGCCATCGCCGGGTGTCAAAAGAAGGGAGTCCTCAGGTTTCACTTCATTTGTATTCTTGTTTGTCTGGGCGATCATCTCTGCCATCCTTTGAGATAGAAAGCTGTAATTTGGGGACAAAATGAAGATGTTCTTCCACAAAAACTGTTATTATCTTGCCAAAACGAAGTTTTTGCAAGATATGTGAGTCAGCTTGTATGTTTTTTTAAATTTTTTTAATTTTTTTGTTTGTCTGTAATCACGCATAAAAATTCTGCAGAGCACAGTTATCATTGGAAATTTTTGTAACTTCGCATATCAGAGGCCTATAGAGGTCCCTTTCAGCGCATAAAATTTTGAATGTCAAAGGTCAAGGTCACTTTGTCGCAAATCAGGGGAGTCGACGAAACCCTTATTTTTTGAGTAATTTTAATCGAATCATCTCAAAACTTTAAGGGAATGTAGTATATGGTCT
The DNA here is from genome assembly GCF_056783735.1 of Eptatretus burgeri. Classification (NCBI taxonomy): domain Eukaryota; kingdom Metazoa; phylum Chordata; class Myxini; order Myxiniformes; family Myxinidae; genus Eptatretus; species Eptatretus burgeri. The sequence goes on along the minus strand of NC_140977.1, from coordinate 36,742,249 downwards.
GGCGCTCAGCTGATTAATTTTTGGTGGCGATTGGCCTTGACCTTCATGTGTTTTATTTTATTTATTTTTTTTGTCTGTAATCATGTATAAATCACTCTGCAGAGCACAGTTATCATGGGAAATTTTTGTAACTTCGCAGATCAGAGGCCTATAGAGGTCCCTTTCAGCGCATAAAATTTTGAAGGTCAAGGTCAAAGGTCAAGGTCACTTTGTCGCAAATCAGGGGAGTCGACGAAACCCTTATTTTTTGAGTAATTTTAATCAAATCATCTCCAAACTTTAAGGGAATGTAGTGTATGGTCTGGCGCTCAGCTGATTAATTTTGGTGGCGATTGGCCTTGACCTTCATGGTTAGCGCCTGAGGTCAAACATATTTGACCCCAAGGTCAAATTTTCAAGTTTTAGGAACCATATCGTGTAGTACCTCAAATTGAATACCTCGATGAGTGCTTTCAAGATATGTCAAGCTTGAGACATTATGACATCATTTGGTGACGTTATGAGGCAAACGCATATTTTTCATGGTTACTCTGTAGAACGATTCTCATCGGAATCTCTCGTCGGCAGATATTCCTCAAGGAGTCGCTCCTGGTGGATAGCAGCTCTGTTCACCTCGGTGTGACCTTAAAGAAGTCACACGTGGTCACCTTTTGGCAAGATACGGGTCACCCTGCGGGTGACATTGGTTTATTTTTAATATTTTTTGTTATTTTCGATTTATTAATTACTTATTTATTTCATTTCTCATCTGGATAATATCTCGGGCACCTTTTGAGTGAAGAAACTGATATTTGGACACGACGGTGAACAAGTGATTTGGCTAAAAAGTTTTTTTTTATTTTTTTTATTCATTGATTATTAATTTTTCGATGAATTATTTAATTTTCAAAAAGTTACAGATTCGAATGAAACTGTGATGGTTTTGGAATACAATTAGCCAATTCAGAAATTAATTATTTTACGATTGCTATTTATTTTAATTTTGCAATTAATGAATCAATCAATTATTGTACGCCACTCCACCCCAAATCCGTCTCCATGTGCTGCACGGCGAGTACATATTATTTGTACACGCTCACCTCAGAAGTACATTTGTACACACAAACTAATTATTATTTATACAAATTTCCCTCAGAAGTACATTTGTACACATCAAGTATCATTTTCTGTTTGTCTTGATTGTTTGTCTGTTTGTGTACAGAATATCCCAACAAGCTCAAATGAGCTAAGATCCTCGTCCTCTTAATGATGACGTCATTGTGATGTATCAGGTTTGCGAAAAATTATCTGTGCTAATGCCCGGCTTCATTCCCGCAAACAAAATTCAAACAGCTTGCCTAGTTTCGGAGATAATGGTAGAGGCGATTTCCATTAGCGGCGATATTATGATGTCAACTTTTTTTTCTAGGAAGAATTTCCAAAATCGGAGATGGTTACTGCCTGCGCGTGGGCTTTCTGCATATACATGGCAAGTTTCACGAATATCCGATGAAAAGTCTGGGTTGTGAAACAAAAAATGTCAAAAAAATAGGAATGACGTCATAAAAATTGATATGACATCATAGTGATGTATCATATGTGTGGTAATTCATCTCTGCGAATGCCCTGTTTGATTCCCGCAAACAGAATTCAAAAAGCTTGCCTAGTTTCGGAGATAATTTTTTAGGCGATTTCCATTAGCGGAGATATTTTGACGTCACAACTTTTTTTTCTAGGAGGAATTTTCAAAATCGGAGATGGTTACTGTCTGCGCAGGGAATTTTTACATATATATGCCAAGTTTCAGGAAGTTCCGATGAAAACTGTAGGCTGTGAAACAAAAAAGTCCACAAGAAGAAGATGAAGAACAACAACGTGAGTAAAATTTAGAGATCCTCCACGAGGATCTAAAAGTTATAGACGGATCCAGATAAAATTTTGTGGACAGGTTGGGTGGGTGACACAGACGAACTATTGGATTTTGGTGAAGATCTGGATCTGGATACGAGAATTATTTCATATTTGAAGTGATTCTTCACCATTGAAAGATACGGCCAAAAACGATATATAGCACGATATCTCAAAAATGTATTGGACCTGTTATGTTCTCGTGGATCAGGCGTTATGTGGTGGAGGTATGTTCTCGACCGAGTGCCCTTCTAGTTTTACTTTGTTTCATATCTTGGTCTATTGACTGCCAAAAAAAAATATCAGTGAATCAACCTTTTTTGAGCAAATACTCCAATACTAGCCATAACTTTGTATAGAAGATAAAATAAAATAGAAAACATTTTAAAAAGAAATAAATAAATAAACATTACGTTTTTGTGGGATTTTCTTCAAATAACAAGATCAAAATTATTATCATTATTTTTTTTTTTTTGCAACGATCATCCATGATCCCAAACATTGAATAAAAAAGCATAATGATAACAATAAAATAGAAATAACAAGTAGTGGTACATTCAAAGCCCACCGCGCCAATGCCAAATAAATATCAAATCCTCCAGCACGCGACATCACCAGGACGCCTTCGGCACCCGGCGATGCCACCTTACAGCACGTGGAGACGGAATTGGGAGGGAGCAGTGTTCAATAATGTATTGATTGAGTAATTGCATAATTAAAATAAATAATAATCGTAAAATAATTTTCTTAATTAGCTAATAGCACACCTAAACCATCACTGTTCCATGCAAACCAGAGACTTTTTGAAAATTAATTAATAAGTGCCCTTTATAGCCAAATGACTTGGTCAGTGTCACGTCCAAATATCAGCTTCCTAGCTCAAAATGTGCCTGAGATATTGCCAAGATGAGATGAGATGAAGGAGGAGAAGGGGTGAGGTGGGAGTCCAGAGGGAGATGGGTGGGGTTGGAGGGAGGAGAAGGTGTGAGAGGAATGTCCTGGGGTACCTTTGCTGGTGTTAAATACCATAATAATGAAAGTGGGTTTGTCCACCTAAAATATAATTTGTTTCAAGTAATAAAAACATTTTTTTTAAACGCAAAAGGATGTTGGGATGTTACTCCAAAAAATATGTAAAAAGGTAGGGGTGGTCAAAAGAAATGATCATGTGAAACTTTCCCGACATCTTTCTTTGATTCATGGTTGTCCCAAGAAAAGACAAAGTTATAATGAACACACACACACACACACACACACACACACACACACACACACACACACACACACACACACACACACACACACACACACACACACACACACACACACACACACACTGAACAAGAAGAGTATTTGCCGGCTTTGACTGATCTCGGTCTTTTGCTTTGTTCCCCCCGTTTGCCATGGTCTGGAGTTACTGAAAAGTGATCCCTGTCTGACAATCAGCTGAACAGAACAGGCAAGCTCTCAAATGTAGCCTAAGCAGATTTTTAGAGAAGATACTCCAACTTTAGTTTTGGATCGCTTGAGGACGGAAGCTCTGCGCTGGGTTGCGCTATGAGAGGGTGTAGGGCAGCCCGGAATCATGGTGAAACCCAATCCTTATCCCTGTGTCGTAAGAGGCGACCAGGGTTGCGTCAGGAAGGACATCCGGCGTAAAACCTGTGCCAAATCAGTATGCGGATCATAACGGATGATCCGCTGTGGCGACCCCTAACGGGAGCAGCCGAAAGAAGGACAACACAACACTCCAACTTTAGTTTTGTATACAGTGGGTCGGACCGACATTTTTTTTTCTGCACCATCCCCACATAGATTCTGGAATATCATATTGGAATAGCAAAATTAAATTATCCTCCCACGATGAAGCCTAAGTTCAGGGTCTGTTGCTCTCACATCGCAGGCAAGTCGGTGGTCTCTGTTTTGTTTTGTTTTTTCTACCATCTAATCTCCAACATTGCTCCTGCTCTGTCTGTCTTCTGACCCTCCATATCTACTCCAGGATGAAAAGGACATTCTTCCAGTAACCCCCTCTTCCAGTTAAACTTCACTGGACTCTTCAACTCTTTTGTTCCATGCTTGTGTCTGGAATCGCCTCCAGAGCTTGTTCTCTCCCACTTCCCTCCAGGACCAAATGAACAGTGGACTGCCATCTCTTCTAATCCCTAATTCTGACTCGTATACCTCCAGGCTCTTCTGCCAGCCACTGTAACATAAAATAGGTGTACATATATGCAAAGATGTGACTGTTTACAAGATTGGCCATTGCTCATGTACAGATCGCAACAAATAGTGTGGCCGTCCTGTTATTGATCCCAGGGTTATGTGACTTTAGGTAGACAAATACAGAAAGTCAAACATTTGGAGGAATGCAAATTGAAGAATAATGAAAATGAGTCTTATGAAAATAAAAATGAGAAAATACTTAAGAGGAAATTCATAGATTAAATCAGATCAACAATATATTCAACTTGTTAGTGCTGAAACCTTTTTGTTTAATTCTTTTTTTCGTGATTTAGATGTCAGTCTCTTGCCTAAAGTCGGAGTCACCTAAACTTGTGCTTCATCGCAAATGCTGGAACCGAGTTGTTGGAGGATTTTCTCAAGGTTTGCAAAATTTTCCACCGTAAAGACGTGCTCACTGTCTGGATCACTGGCGATCTCCTACAACAAAACAAAATGGAGACAATGAAATCGACACAGCAAATGACAAAGTTAAACAAAAGCAGTTGGAAGTTGGAAGAACATAAATGAGAGATGAAGACTAAAGTAGGATATTTGAAGAAGAAAAAGAGTACCGTACCTTGAGTTGGTCAAGATTTATATTCCCTACACCGATGGAGTAGACTGTCACACCAAAGTCTTTTACATTCTTTGCTGGGATCGTGACTATGTCATTGGCATTGCCATCAGTGATCAAGATCAACACCTGGAAAAAAGGAATCGGCAAACAATCTTAGTATGCATCATGGATGGATCTATGTTTCAAGCAGAGGAAGTAGTGCTAGCATTGTGGGGAAGTCTGGTTTCAGCCACACCTGGAGTATTATATTGTGTCAGCCACTTTGTAATAAAAAGGATATGGCTGTGATAGAATGGGTTCAATAGAAGTAGATACAGCAGGGATATTGTAGGAGTGTTTAGGACATTAATGAGGTTCGACAGAGTAGATTTAAACAAATAATTGTGAGGTGGTTATTGGGAATACGAGTAGGAAGAATAGCTTGGGTAGATAAAAAGCTCACATCAGGTTGAGACAGTTACATATATGGTTTAAAAGAAAGTAGATGAAATGTGGAATCATTCAACAAGGAGAGTAGTAGACAAATTATATATAATACTAGTGGGATATATATATATATATATATATATATATATATATATATATATATATATATATATATATATATATATATATATATAATAATACACATTGTAAGCAAGAACGAACCATGCTTCCAAATTGTCTCGGCTTGCTCACCTGCATTTTTTTTCATTTATTTATATTTTCATTTACGGATGCTTTCCAAAGGTTCTGTGATTTCCCCCCCCCCCCCAGTGTATTAGTTTCGATGCCTGGTGTTGGCTTAATTGTTAGGGTGGCAGGCTTGGGATCCTCGGGTCCTGAGTTCAAATCCTGCTTGGCTGTTTAATTAATACCCGGTGGGGTTAACTCAGCCTGTCATCCTTCCAAGGTTGGCAAAATGAGTACCAGCATGCTGGGGTGATTGAGCCATTTGAGTATCCTGCATCAGAGTGGTGTTCTGTCCAGGATTGTACCCAATAGCCCAGGAGACTGCTTAGGCAGCACCAACACTCTGCACAGAGTATGGTCCCAATGGATGGATGGATGCTTGTGGGCATGTATGAAAATGGTGAAACTCTCAAAGTCCAGGATCACTGCTGAACTCCTCATTTGTTCTTCCCTTTTCCCTCCTGTGGAACCAATTACCATACTCTCTTCAATCTCACTTTTACCTTCTAGTCTTCAAGACAGCTATTTACCACCATCTCAGATCATGCACCATCCCAAACTATCATCTTTACTACCCCTGTTAACCCTTTCCCCTCCCACTCACCTCCCCCACCCCCCTACCACCCACCCTCAAGGCCACCTCCTTCCAAATTCCATTTTTCCTTCCCGAGAGTTTGCTTCTGTATCCATCTTGTCCACCCCATGCGTCCTCTCCTCTGCCTCCTATTCATCCCACCCCCCACCCATTATTTATTCAGGTCTCCCTCTATTTTGTCCTTTCATCCCTGCTCTCTGACCACACATGCCAAACTCCTTGTCCTCCCCTCCCCCTTTCTTCCCATTCTTAACAACACTCTTATTCCTATTCATTAAGAACAACGTTAACATTAAATAACGACAGACAATATTTAATACCCAATCTCATTAAAATTCCACCTTCAGTAAAAACAGCGGATAGATAAGCTCAATGATAAAAAAAATAATAACATACAGGTCTGTTCATGGAAAAAAATCCTCAGAAAAAGGCCTTTCATGATATTGGTTTTATGGTCGCTGGTCAAGTAGTTTAAGAGAAAATCGTCAGAAAGACAAACAAACAAGAAAGATGTCATGCATCGCACTATACTTGTGAAAACCACGCAACAAATTTGGCCTTTAAAATATTTGGTGTTTGGATTGAATAAATGACCAAATCTGCAAATCCTCATCAAATTTAAAGTCGATCGGATGAAAATTGACTTATAAATTTGACCTATGTTGATGTTTTGGTCTATGTTGACGTCAAAAATAATTGGTTGAATTCAGTGAGCTGATTTGAATATCTTTTTCAACTTTCAAATCAATTAGCTGAAAAAATGACGATTTTAGAAACTTCACCTTGTGATGACCTTTGATATGACTTTTGACCTCAAAATCAATAGGCTTCTCTGTTGAGACTACCTCTACAACTTGTTAAAGTTTCAGGATGATCGGTTAAGAATTGTGACCTATAGCCAATAAGCAGACAGACAAACAAACAGAGACAGAATAACCAAATCAGGTCATGTCAGGTCTTGGAGCATGCGCCGGAGCAGCGCGTAGCTGCGTCCACTTTCCACCAGTACTCCAGGGGCCTCTGTCTGACCATCCCCCAGGCAGATGCGTGGCCCACCCCATCTCCTTGAGATGGTGATCAACCACGAGGTACATGGTCGGCCCATTGACCTCCTTCACTTATGAGGCTCCCTGGCTGAGAGAATCTGGTGAGCAGGATCAGCGTCAGGAAAATGAGCCACATGTCCACACAACCACAGCTGACACTCACAGACTATGCAGATAACAAATCTCATTTGAGTCTCTCTCAGTAACCGCACGTTGGACACAAAGTCCGACCAGCGATAGTCAAGGATTCTCCGAAGAGACCTGGTTCCAAAGGAATTAAGTTTCCGTCTCAGATCCCTGGTCAGAGTCCAAGTCTCACATCTGTAGAGCAAGACTGGAAGCACCAAGGACCTGAAGTCTCAGACTTTCGAAGTCCTGCACAGGTACCGACAGCGCCAAACCCCATGCTCCAGTGAATTATTGACACTCCAGGCCCAATCCTGACGTCAACTGACCTCTGGCTCACAGCCAGCAGAGACATGAATATCACTGCAAATGTAAGTGTATCTCTCCGTGACCACAACATCCTCACTGCAAAGAGTTGCAGACAAGATAGCAGCATCCAAGATGTCATTCCATCCACACATTGGGACCATACTCTCTGCAGAGCGTTGGTACTGCCTGAGCAGTGTCCTTGGCTATTGGGCACAATCCTTGACGGGTCGCCACTCCGCCACAGGATACCAGCAAGCTGGCACTCATTTTGCTGACCTTGGAAGAATGATGGGCAGAGTCAACCCACCTGGTATCAATTCAACAGCTGAGTGGGATTTGAACTCAGGATCCTTGGATCCAAAGCCCACCACCATAACCATTAAGCCAACACCAGGCATGAGATGTCATGGAAAGCCTGGGTCTTAGTTGTGATCCAGGAAACCCATAATCCCAGCGGCTCCGACGACTCATTCAGAACCTCTCGTGCCCCCAAAAGAATATCCAGAGTCTCCGCAAAGATGACTGCATCATCTGTGAAATGAAGGTCAGAGATTTTGACATTCCCAAACGATGCACCACAGCTTGATCTCTCAAACATCCTCCCCAGAATCCAATCTATACAAGTGTTGAAAAGTATGGGGACCTGTACACACCTCTGACAAACTCCAGTAACAACTGGAGATAAGTCAGAGATTGGATTACCACATCTCACAGCACTCTCAGTCTCAGAGTATAGTTCAGACATCAGATTGATCAGTTTTGGAGGCACCCCACGAAGATCAAGAATCCTCCAGAGGGCATCCAGATTCACTGAATCAAATGCTTTGCAGAGATCAACATAGGCTGCAAGCAACCCCTGCCGAAACTCTCGTCTGCGTTCAGTAAAGATCCGAAGAGCAAGGATATGGTCAATCGTTGACCTCTTTGGTGTAAAGCCTGATTGCTCTGGGCGCTGTTGCTCAAGCAGGTGGTGGTGAACCCTATCAAGAATTATCCGAGCAAAGACCTTGCCTGGCACTGAAAGAAGCATCACCCCTCGACTGACCAATATACTTGAAAAATCTTCGATTTTGTAAGTAACAAAGAAACAAACAAAAATGTTATTATTTATGTAGAAGATACTTGATTGAGAAATGCATTTTACTCTATATGCAATGAGAAAACTTTTCTACAGAGTTAAAGTATTCTCCTATTCATCTTCCCATCTGGCTTGGCCTATTGGTGTTCCCATCTGGCTTGGCCTGTCGGTGTTCCCATCTGGCTTGGCCTGTTGGTGTTCCCATCTGGCTTGGCCTGTCGGTGTTCCCATCTGGCTTGGCCTGTCGGTGTTCCCATCTGGCTTGGCCTGTCGGTGTTCCCATCTGGCTTGGCCTGTCGGTGTTCCCATCTGGCTTGGCCTGTCGGTGTTCCCATCTGGCTTGGCCTGTCGGTGTTCCCATCTGGCTTGGCCTGTCGGTGTTCCCATCTGGCTTGGCCTGTCGGTGTTTCCATCTGAACATGGCTCGTAATACAGGGGGAATCCACTTTTGAATCCCACATGTCCAGATGTTTCTGTCCATTGCATACTTCTATCCATATAATTCCTGTCAATGTTTGCTGATGTCTATTCATGTCTTTTTCATGTCTGTGAAACATCTGCATGAGCTTTAGATTATCTTTGGACGGGCACGGACCACTCGGTCGGGACGGCGGGGCACGGACCACTCGGTCGGGACGGCGGGGCACGGACCACTCGGTCGGGACGGCGGGGCACGGACCACTCGGTCGGGACGGCGGGGCACGGACCACTCGGTCGGGACGGCGGGGCACGGACCACTCGGTCGGGATGGCGGGGCACGGACCACTCGGTCGGGACGGCGGGGCACGGACCACTCGGTCGGGACGGCGGGGCACGGACCACTCGGTCGGGACGGCGGGGCACGGACCACTCGGTCGGGACGGCGGGGCACGGACCACTCGGTCGGGACGGCGGGGCACGGACCACTCGGTCGGGACGACGGGGCACGGACCACTCGGTCGGGACGACGTCCGCAGTAAGTGAACGATTTGCTAAGAATGACGTAGCATGTTACTGCTATCGACTGAAGGGCGTTCGGCAAGTGGCTGGCTTAAGCACTCAAGCAATCACTCCAATGAAATGGTTGATCAGGAACGGCTGGCCAGGCTGTGGCTGCATATGCCATATAGGACCTGCTTAACATTAAAGCCAGTCTTCACGGTACCGCCTGTAGTTAAATATATTAGATGAATTTGTTGAAATAATGACTTTATCCACGAAAGTTTCTCTTTGATGTCGAACAACCAACCGTGGAGACATTGCAAAGTTTAATTGCCTGTGAAATAAACATTGCAAATAATCCTCCAGATTGCCTGCTCGTCTGTGCACGTCACGTGGTACATCGGTTCACGGTCCGAGGAAACCTTACAACTTTATCTTAAAACGTCCATTTTTCACCAGATTTGCTTTGATACCCTGTAGAGCACCTTGTGAAACCTCCAGAAATGCAGACACATCTGTCAGATGCTTTGGATAAGCAGTCCCTCTGGGGGACAGGGCGGGAGGTCAAGCAGGGAATGTATTGAATCATATCGCTCAATGAAGCTAGTTAAATTTGGCAAATAACGAAATTTTTTGTTTGTTCAATAGAATTCTCCAAACAGTGGAAAAAGATAAGTTTAATGCTTTGGAAATTTCACATTTTCTTGTGTATATGTCGAGGAGGGAACTTGCTTGCTTTACATTGCTTGCTGAAAGTAAATAGATATATAGGCTGAGTTGTAAGACTCGTTATTTATGTAAATTATCAGATTTCACTCCAGATTTTGACACTTGTTTAGTCCGGATGATATCCGATCTTCAAATCCGAAATAATAATTCGATGATGTACTTTAATTAGTCTGTGAGAGTAGATCGTGGAAAATTGCATCATATAATAATAATAAAGCATGAAATCATTCCACGCTCCAAATTTGAAAACTATAGCATTTCCAAAAGTGATGAAAACAGCGATGGAAAATAAAAATAAAAATAAACACTTTATCGTTGAGAAATCATTGCAGCCTGTTCCAAGTCAAGGTATGATTGAGCAGGCCAAAAAACATGGTGGCTTCAGAGCCCTGCGAGGTTACCCAGGAGACACCTTAAGACCCCAGAGTGAGGTGGCTGAGGATGGGGCCTGATAAAGGATGTAATTAAACAAGGCCGTTAATTATCTTCAAAGGGGTGTTTTAAATAACACAAATACCCAATTTTCACTCTGGCACTTCCTTGGAGTTCTGTTAGTATGCATGCAAAGCTTCAGGGTGATAGGTTTGATGGTTTTGGAGTTATCGAGGAGACACACACACACACACACACACACACACACACACACACACACACACACACACACACACACACACACACACACACACACACACACACACACACACACTGCCATTTACAAGTATAGATTGAAATTACCATTGCATTCCAACATGCCAATGAACTGCTGATTTACCTTGGCAACGGAAGGTCGGGCCTTTGCTTCGAAAACATTTTTCAGGGTATAATCCAAAGCTTTTCCTGTGTACGTGAAACCTTTCATGTACGACACTGAACTGATGGCTTTATGAAGGTCTGCAGCATTATTATACTGGTCTAGATTGAAGTGCAAAGTGTTCTTGCCACCGAAGAATGATCCACTGTACTGCACCAGGGCAACACGTACTTTGTCAGCACCAATATTCAGGCTGTCCACAATCATTTGTACAGCATTCAAAACCTTCATGAAGTTGTCTTCTGTAACGCTGGTTGAGCCATCAAGTAGGAACACCAGATCAGCTTTCTGTTCAGCTACACACTCTGTGGAAGGGGCAGAGAAAGCAGTGAAAAAGGTGTGAGTGCACGTCTCTGGCATTAGTGCATCAGAAGGAAGGACAAGTTGTTGATTTCTCTCTTCCCGTCCATTCAACCAACAACCTGGTTGTGTTTCTGCACTACTCACTGTCAAAATGTTACCCTACTGTTCTACACCATGCCTGGATTTTGTTTACAAAGAAAAGGCAACAAATAAATGTCAACAATGAAACGAGGTGAAGGAATTTTTAATGGACATTAAGCTGTATGATACTGTTGTGGTTCTCTAAAACCGGCACTCCTCCGAGGTAATGGCACCCAACATATAGCCATCCTCGGACAGTTATTACCTTTGCCAGAGGAGAGGATATTGCATTTGGGTCCGTTTGTTTGTCTGCTTGGCCACACAGAACTTTCGTGTTTTTTTTTTCTGCAACCGCTTGTCGGATTGATCCGAAATTTTCACCATTGGTGTGACTGCTCATGTAGAATGTTATAATGACAATTATGACGTCACAAGTCATGTGGTGTGGTCGCCATATCGGAAAAATGGGAAAACTTTGGACCTTTGTATCCCTGAGACTGCACCAAGGAAAATATTGAAACTTGGCACATAGCAAATATTCCTCATGGGGAATTAGAGCGATTTTTATGACGTCATAGGTGCCCTCGTTATGACATCATAATTGCATATGTAGAACGCCACATCCGATCAGTATGAATATTTTTGAGGGTCATCTAGGGATAAAATGGTCCACAGAAAAAAACAATTATGACGTCATTGGTCACGTGATTGGGCAACCATATTGGGTTTTTTTTTTTAAACCTTCAAAAATCCTCTTCTCTGAAGTGACTGAACAAATCGAGGTGAAACTTTACATGTATGACCACCTGTCCATGAGGAACAATAAGGTTCACACATGATATCGTATGTCAAATGGTTTGGCAGCCATATTGAATTTACCCTAAAACCTATAAAAATAAATACACCACTCAAGAGAAGTCCTGGTGAGGGTCTGAAATATCTGATTGCTCTTTTTCTTGTTTCATTAGTATTTGTTTTGTTAGCCCTTTCCATATGTCTAGTGGGTAAATGGGAAAGATGTGTTGCATGGGGCTTGCTTTAAATGAGGTCTTCAATCCTTTATTCATTCTTTGCTTTCATCCCTTTTCTTTACTCTATCTCACACATGCACAAACCATGCAAGCACGCAAGCAGAAAAGTAATGATGCCAAGAATGCGAGGAAACACAGCGAGGTTCATTTGCATACACGCGCCATTTTCCATTCAAACTGTGTGCCAAAATTCAACTGCCACCTCACCTCAGACTCTTATTACGCTCACCACAATGCTGCAATGCTTACCATAACCACTCCACACATCTTCTAAAAATCCCCACAACAACCTATGTCCATGCTTTCACCACAAACGCCACAACTACGATCATCAACCCGAACCTCTTCTCTGCAATGCCTCATCTATGACCACCTATCCCAATCTCTTCACCACAAATTCCACAACGCTTCTCTCACCTTCCAATAACCACCGCAACTGTCAACAACCCCTTGGATGCTCACCACAGTCTCGGAAGGATAATGAGAATCGGGGTGTTTCGGCGTGTAACTCGAAGTGCAAGCGTGCGCTGGGGTTCATTCGAAGATGTGCGGATAGCTCTGGGTTTTCTCCAAATAACCATGCTAAATGGAGTCCAGCGCACTTTTGGAGCCGGAGAGTGCTCCTGCAGACTCTCACCCCATGTTAATTGCAGAGCTCTGATGTTGGAGTAGCGCGGGGGCAAATGAAGCCATTTTCGATTCCGAAGCTTGGTGGGGTGTGGCTACGGTGCAGGACAACTGCTATGCACCAATTGGGAGCTCAGAAACGCCTACAGGATCGTTTGATCTGATTATTGGCTCCTCTCTCGCTCAGGGCCCATAAAAGGAGCAATTCTGCTCACAATCTGCATTTCTCAGGCTCTTCCTTCATCCTGGCTCCATCAGGCAGTCACCGAAGAACTCTGCAGAATTGGAGCGAAATCTCACCACAAGTCAGCACGACCGAGAGGAGAGAGTGGTGCAGCCAAGCCAGGAGATTAGGGTGGAGCAAGCGATTGCCAGAAAAGGCTGGGATCAGCCCCGGGTCATCAACGCTCAGTTTTGGATGCATCCAGCAGCCAACATTGACATTTACAGACCCTCACACAACTCCGTTAAAGTCTATCTCTCAAGCATCTTCTCACGCATCTATGTTTCATCCACTGTTGACGCACAAGAGTAATCGGCGAGGGCAAGCCCCGAACAACCAATATTTTTAGTGACCTCACTGTCTCACACCTCTCACACTTTCCTCTTAAACCATGATGGAAAACACACTGCACGACACTCACACCTCTCACTCCCATGCTGTAGACACCTTCAGTTTTCTTACCTCCTTCCCCTTTCTAAGCAATTGGGTTGTGCCGGTCCGTCGACCGTGCCAGGTACCACAACGTCGCGACTCAGCTGCCTTTCTTTCTTTCTGGGCTACCTCTAATTTTCCTCGGTGTGTGTGTGTGTGTGTGTGTGTGTGTGTGTGTGTGTGTGTGTGTGTGTGTGTGTGTGTGTGTGTGTGTGTGTGTGTGTGTGTGTGTGTGTGTGTGTGTGTGTGTGTGTGTGTGTGTGTGTGTGTGTGATGGCACCTGCCATGTACAGTGTAAGTTTAGACTGTATAAATTTATCAGGGTAAAAATGCACTGTCTTCTTTTGTGAATATTGCATTTCATTTTTCACACCCACAAATTCCTTGCTTTCTCCTGCTGTACATCTGTGAATAAATCCATTACTGTGCCAGAAAATTTTCCTCGCTTTGTTAAAATAAATCTCCTTTGTTATAAATGTACCCAGCTCGTTTTTGTCATTTCCTCCATTGGTCCAGCATGGTGCACACATTAGCCTAGCTGGGAAATTATACCCCAAAATCTGCTTATTAGCCGGTGAGTACTTGGCAGCTCTGCTTGACTGCACCTGATACAGTAAGTAACGCAAGTACTCATCGAGGGCATGATTCCCCGATAAGGCGACCGTGTGTTCCCAGTTAAATGGTAAACAGATGGGGGACACTGGGTCACGGGATTAAATTATTGGCGTTCGCAGTCGATTAGCGACTCGCTGCAATACTAAATTAGTGTGCGACGGCCTGCGATTCCCGGTGAGTCCGGGGAGAGACCAGGGTTATCGCCTCCCTCATACTACTGCCCCTCCCCGACCCCATTGCCACAACAATACCTTGGCTCTCTGTGCATCTAGCAGTTATCGGTTGTTTTTGTTTTGTTTTTTCCAAAATAACTTGTGAACCACTGAAGGGATTTCAATCAAACATAGCCGAACTTGTTACCTCCGCCAAAAAACGGTGGAATGAGGTTATGTTTTCTCCTCTGTTTGGCTGTTTGTTTGTTACTTGCAAAATCGAAGATTTTTCAAGTATATGAGTCAGTCGACTTTGTTATTGAATCTGTCTGTCTGTTTGTTAATCGCCTACAGGTCACAATTTTAAACCGAGCTTCACGAAACGACAACACATGGTAGAGTTTGTCATAAGCAAGAAGCCTGTTGTTTTTGAGGTCAAAAAGTCAAAAGGTCAACATAGAACAAATGTCAACAAATTAGTCAAATTTCTAAAATCCTCAATTTTCATCTGATTGACTTGAAATTTGAACAGGATTTGCATATTACATCACTGAATTGGGAAACCAACAATTTTTGAGGTCAAAAGGTCAAAGGTCAACTCAAGGTGAGACTTCTAATATCATTTTCAATCTGAAAAATAATCAATTTTCATCCGATTGACCTGAGGTTTGATTTAGATTGTCAATTTTAATCTTAATGAGATTGACAATTTTATATATCCATGGCAACCTTTGGAGAAAGAGGGGGTGGTGGATTTTGCAAGTATCATGCTCTGCACGATGTCTTTTTCTTGTTTGTCTGTTTGTTTGTTTGTTTGTGTTGAGGATATCTCAAAAAGTTGTGGATGGATTCTGATGAAATTTTGTGGACAGATTGAGTGTGTGACAAGGACAAAGTGATTAGAATTTTGTGAATATCTGGATCTGGATACGAGAATTTTTTTTTTTTCAGTGATTCTTCACCACTAAGAGATAAGGCAAAAAATCATATATAGCTTGATATCTCAAAAGTTGTGGATGGATTCGGACGAAACTTGGTGGACTGTTGTTTGGGTGTTTGACAAGGACGAATTGATTCAATTTTGGTGAAGATCCAAATCCAAATCCGGATATGAGAATTTTTAATTTTCCAGTGATTCTTCACCATTGAGAGATGCAGTCAAAAACTATTTATACCATGATATTTCAAAAAGTTGTGGATGGATTGTGACAAAACTTGGTGGATTTTGTTGGGTCGGTGATGACAAGCCATTGAGATTTTGGTTATGGTCTGGATGCAGATCAAGCCTTTCAGTGCCTATGAGTTAGTTAACATTTAATTTTTAGGTCTCTACTATGCTTTCCCCTTCCTTTACGCTCTTCTTTTGTATGGAGCACATGGCTGCGGGTAGTATCATTTGCAGCTGTACCGCTTCTGGAGTGCCCCTCATGCAATTCCCCCTGTAGGTGAGAGCAGGAATTTGGGATTTGTTCACAGTGCCAACGATTGCTCGCCTACTCTTATCAATGGACACCATGGGATCTTAACATCCACAAACTGATGCTAGCAAGGGGAGCTTCCGGCTGAACAACTTTCCGATGGAGCAGTATAGAGAGCTGCCTCGTCCAGCATGTGAAACGCCGTTATGAACGTTTATAGTTGGGTCGGAATTCAAACCTAGACTCGACAGCTCAGAAATGAGTGCTCTGGGCTATCCTGTGAGCCCCACTAAATAACAATAATTAAGAGCAATTCAGTCTTAGCTGTTGGACGATTCAAGCAGCAGAAGTGGAACATTTGTTCTTGTAAAACTAACTTTTAATTCTTACAATAATAATACTTTAACTAAATAGTTAATTAATTAAGTTAATGTAATACTTTAACTGCAAGCATGGGAACAGCAAGAAAACGATGATAATGACAAAAATGTAAACAGAGAAAAGGGTTCTGCAATTTCTTAATCTAAATCATTTTACTGGAATGAAATGACATCTTTTTTTAACAAGTAGGAAGCATTTGCTGTGTGAAGAAATCAAACTTGTCAAACCTTTAACAGCAGAAGCTGTCACTTCAGGCTGAGTCGCAGGTTCTGGGCTTGCAGGAGAAACAAGTGCTGTTGTCACTAAATGAGACAAAATAAAAATAAACCAACACTCAAAGATTATTATAATCACTCTCACATCATAATTTATGAGAAACTATTTTTGACTTCCGTTTATGACTTCAACATATGGCATCACATTTGCATTTCGGCAAATGACGAATCATATTGTTTGTTTCCATAGATATTGCAGGGAATTCTTTGATGTCACATTTCATCCTTTCATATTAAATTGAATAAAACCTTAAGTTTGAATTGAATCGTAGTTCATGAGTAGGATTAAAGTTGTTGACGAATTGCTAATATTTCTTTCTGTATTCTCTCTTCTCTCCATTTTGCTGTTCATTCATCCACCTGCCTGTTTGTGTTTCAGTGTTTCTTCACCATTTACTGTCAGTGTTACCCTTCTCCTCTTTGCCACCCAGCTATTTATGCCTCGATTTTGTTCACAATGAAAGGGCAAAACAAATACATTTTGATAATGAAGGTAAAGAAATGTTTCATGAGCATTAAGTCACATAATACCTAATTTGGTCCCCATCTTGGATCACAAAGTATTAATTCGGATACTTTTACGTTCATACAGATCTTGAGGAGCTTTCATAAAATATTTGAATGTTTCTACGAAACCTTAAATTTATTTTCACATTTTAAGAAAAGGCAGCTAAATATACATCATGACACAGTCAAGACAGAACCAAAGCAATAAGGGGCGTCCACATATTACGTTTACAAGGTAAAGCCCCCCTGGGGTAATGGTTAGGGGTGTTGTTTATTTTTTCTGTTTATTAGTTGCAAAATCAAAGATGTTTCAAGTATGTTGGTCGGTCGATTTTGTTATTCTGTTTGTCTGTCTGTCTGTTTGTCTGTCTGTCTGTCTGGCTGTCTGTCAACCATCTACAGATCACAATTTTAAACCGATCTTCATGAAACTTCACCAGCTGGTAGAGTTCGTTATAAGCAACAATCATAATGTTTTTGAGGTCAAAAGGTCAACATAGCCCAAAGGTCAACAACTGATTTCTAAAATTCTCAGTTTTCATCCAATTGACTTGAAATTTGAACAGGATTTGCATATGAGGTCACTGAATTCAACCACCAATTATTTTGAGGTCAACATGGGCCAAAAGGTCAACATCGGCTAAGGTCATCAACTTCTGTAAGATTTCTAAAATTCTCAATTATCATCCGATTGACTTGAAATTTGAACAGGATTTGCATATCATGTTACTGAATTCAACAACTGGTTATTTTTTAGGTCAAAATGTCAGCACAGGCCGAATTTCTAAAATCATCAATTTTCATCTGATTGATTTGAAAATTGAAGAGGATTTGCATATTTGGTCATTGAATTGAACTTCCGATTATTTTTTAGGTCAAAATGTCAGCACACGCCGAATTTCTAAAATCATCAATTTTCATCCGATTGATTTGAAATTTGAAGAGGTTTTGCAAATTTGGTCATTGAATTGAACTTCCAATTATTTTTTTAGGATAAATTTGTTTTCGTGATTTTGCAATCTGGTGCTATGCATGATATATATCCTGTTTTGTTTATTATTGTTATATAACTTTATTTTTCAGTCCATATCATGCATTCCCCCTTATTTTCGACTCAACATGACTGTAACATGAAACACCAGATTAGCCAGATATTTTCATCAACCAATCTTCCCGTCAAGATTATTTGCATGCCAATCTCCTCCAGTTCATCCCTCCTCCTCATACCCACCCTCTTCACTCCTGCAATCATCCTGGCCAGTTGTTCTCGCAAACCTGTAACTTCTGTTGTAGTCTCTCTGTCAGTGCCACGGTCTCCAAACCTCGATCAAAATTAACAGTAAAATCATCAACACATGAAAAACTTCAATCTTTGCAATCACCATTGAACTTTTGTCAATAAAACCCAGGTGGCTCACTAATGACAACTAGCGGAAGGTGTGAGTGCTTTCCCCTCATACCTACTCCTTCCTCACACCAACTTCCATTTCAAGTGTGCTATGGAGGTGGGGCCAATCCCCACTCTTTGTATTTTCCTTGTTAAAGCCCCAAAATGGACAAGTGAGATATCCATTTGCAAAATGAACTCACTAAATGTTGAACAAGTGGGACAGAGGCTAATCTTCCAATGAAGGGTTGTCTTTGTTGGGGTGCATTCGTTGATATTGTTGATTTTCATTCGATGTAAAATTATTACCATTGATATGATATTCATGTATTTACATTTCACATCAATTATCTCACCACCAGGATGGAAGTTGCAAAAAGCGAACCACTCGACCCATAGGATATCTCGGCTCTGGCCTAATGTTGTAACCTACATTTGGTAGCATTCTGAATGGTGGATATGGAGAAAAAGATTTTTCAGGTATTTATGTGATTTTTCCCAAACATTTACAAAGTATGCCATTTTGACACTTTCGGTCAGGTGAGCAGCATTACCTCCACAATGTAACATCCCTACCCTGGCCTAATGTTGGAGCATTCTGATTTGATAGCATTCTGACTGCTGTGTCTGGAGAAGAAAATGTTTTTGAAGGAATTTATGTGACGGCCATTTTGACACACTTCCGGTCATGTAATCGGCATGGTCTCCACAAATTAACATCAAGACTCTGTCCAAAGGTAACACAACGTTGGTGTCATTCTGACTGGTGAGTCTGGAAAAGAGGATTTTTGAAGAAATTTACCAAGTCGGCCATTTGGACCTACATAGAGTCACATGACCGGACCGAGCTTTGCAATCTCTGTTACCACTCAAGAGTGTAATGTTGCTGCCAAATTTCAGCCGGATCGGCCCAAAAGTTTTTTCGGAGAAGTCAAAATAGGAGACAGATGAACGGACATACTGGCAGATGGACAGATGGTGCATGATGACAATTCCTAATCTATGATTTCAATTCCAGATAAAATAAAAAGTGCTCTATTAGTTTTTGGTCAATGACGTCATGAAATCATCATGCTTCGTTTCAAAATTATCAGTTGGACCGTCCAGCAGGAGTTGCGAATAAGCGAAAAATTGTGACAAGTTCCACTGCCTGAATGATTGACTGACTGCCTGACTGACTGACTGATTGATTGCCCAAATGACTGACTGAAGGATATCTTTATGGTTTTACGATCTCATTGATTCCCTTGATGAGCTAAAGGGCATGACAGTAAATCAGAATTGGCATTACATGAGATTTTTAATATCTGAAGGAAGAAATGTAAAAGAGTAAAATGTGTTCTTTTCTGTTTATTATTGGTAAAAATCACTAATATTGCTGTAAATGATAATCTTGTACTACGTCTACTACTTTTTCATCGGTCCAATCATTCCCTGATTAATGTGGGATCAGCAGGGAAAGTTTTTTTTGCGGGACAAGGTCCTGATGGAATGAATGACGAGACCCGATGTTTTATTGAACATGATTTGGAGAGGTATTTGTAATTTACTCAAAGTGCTGGCGATAACTCGACTACTTTTCATAAAAGCCACCATGGGGTGTTTAACTTCCACCAACCAATGTGAACAAAAGAGACTTCCGATTGAACATCCTTCCGACGGAGGAGCAGAAATTGATGCCTCAAATTTCATGTGAAACACCAAGGTGACAGTTTATCGTTGTATTGAGATTCCAAACCAGACGAGATAGCTCAAAAAGCGAGTGTCAATAACTCTGGCTATCCAATCATCCCAAGTAAATATCAATATTCAAGAGTAATTAAGACTTTCTTGTTGGACGATTCAAAGCAGCAGTCACAGAAAAAACATCGTTCTTGGAAAACGATACCAAAAATAATCCATTTCAAAATACATTAATGGCAAAATTTTAAACACAGAAAGGGTTCTGCAATTTCTCTGCAAAGTCATTTTTATTGAAGACAACGACATGCTTCACAATAAGGAAGCAATTACTGTGGGAAGAAAAGAAACCTTCAAGCCTTCAACAGCAGGAACATTGGACTTACCTTGAGGCAGAGACACAGGTTCTGGACTTGGAGGAGAAACAGGTGCTGATGTCTCTAAATGAGACAAAATAAAAATAAACCATCACTCGAAGATTATTATTGTCATTCTAACATCATAATTTATGAGAAACTATTTTTCACTTCTGTTTATGACTTCAACACATGGCATCACATTTGCATTTTTGCAAATGACGAATCATATACGATTGTTTCCATAGATATTGCAGGGAATTCCTTGATGACACATTTCATACTTTAATATTAAATTGAATTAAACTTTAAGTTTGTATTGAATCAAGGTTAATAAGTTGGATTAAAGTTGTTGACAAATTGCTGATATTTCTTTCTGTATTCTCTCTTCTCTCCTTTTGCTGTTCATTCATCCACCTGCCTGTTTGTCTGTCGGTGTTTCTTCACCATTTACTGTCAAAAATGTTACCCTTCCGCTCTTTGCGACCCAGATATACATGCCTCAATTTTGTTTACAATGAAAGGGCAAAACAAATACATTTTGATAATGAAGGTAAATACATGTTTCATGAGCATCAAGTCACATAATACTTCATTTGGTCCCCTTATTGGATCACAAAGTATGAATTAGGATACTTTTATGGGTATACAGATCATGAGGAGCTTTCATAAAATATTTGAATGGTTCCACTAAACCTTAAATTAATTTTCACATTTTCTGAAAAGGCAGCTACATGTACATAATGACACAGTCAAGACAGAACCAAAGCAATAAGGGCCGTCCACATATTACTTTTACAAGGTAAAGCTCACCTGGGGTAATGATAGGGGTGTTGTTTATTTTTTCTGTTTATTAGTTGCAAAATCAAAGATGTTTCAAGTATGTTGGTCGGTCCATTTTGTAATTCTGTTTGATTGTCTGTCTGTCTGTTTGTCTGGCTGTCTGTCAACCACCTGCAGGTCATAATTTTAAACCGATCTTTATGAAACTTCACCACCTGGTCGAGTTCATTATAAGCAAGAAACAATGTTTTTCGAGGTCAAAAGTTCAAAGGGTCAACATCGCCCAAAGATCAACAACTTTGCCTGATTTCTAAAATCCTCAGTTTTCATCTGATTGACTTGAAATTTGAACAAAATTTGCTTATCAGGTCACTGAATTCAACCACCAATTATTGTTGAGGTCAACATGGGCCAAAAGCTCAATATCGGCCAAGGTCATCAACTTCGGTAAGATTTCTAAATTTCTCAATTTTCATCCGATTGACTTGAACTTTGAACAGGATTTGCATATCATGTAACTGAATTCAACCACTGATTATTTTTGAGGTAAAAAGGTCAGCGCAAGCCGAATTTCTAAAATCATCAATTTTCCTCCGATAGATTTGAAATTTGAAGAGGATTTGCATATTTCGTCATTCAATTAAACTACTAATTATTTTTGAGGTCAAAAGGTCAGCACAGGCCGAATTTCTAAAATCAATTTTCATCCGATTTATTTGAAATTTGAAGAGGATTTGGATATTTGGTCATTGAATTGAACTACCAATTATTTTTAAGGTGAAATTTGTTTTAGTGATTTTACAATCTGGTGCTATGCATGATGTCTATCCTGTTTTGTTTATTATTGTTATATTACTCTTTATTTTTAGGTCCATATCATGCCTTCCCCTTATTTTCTACTCAACATGAGAGCAACATGAAACACCAGATTAGCCAGATTTATTTTAACTAATCTTCCTGTCAAACTTATTTGCATGTCAATCTCCTCCTTCAGTTCATCCCTCCTCCTTATACCCACCCTCTGCACTCTGTCAATCGTCCTGACCCAGTTGTTCACGCAAACCAGTAACTTCTGTTGTTGTCCCTCTGTCAGTGCCACAGTCTCCAAACCTCAATCAAAATTAACAGTAAAATCACCAACATATGAAAAACTTCAATCTTTGCAGTCACTATTGGACTGTTGTCAATAAAACCCAGATGGCTCAATAATGATAACCAGCGAAACGTGCGAGTGATTTCCCCTCATACCTACTCCTCCCTCACACCAACTTCCATTGAGAGTGCTATAGAGGTGGGGCCAATCCCCACTCTTTGTAATTTCCTTGTTAAAGCCCCAAAATGGACAAGTAAGATATCCATTTGCAAAATGCACTCACGAAATGTTGAACAAGTGGGACAGAGGCCCATCTTCCACTGGAGGGTTGTCTTTGTCGGGGTGCATTAGTTGATATTGTTGATTTTAATTTTAATTCGATGGAACAGTATTACCATTGCATATGATATTCATGTATTTACATTTCACATCAATTATCTCACAACCTGGATGAAAGTTGCAAAAATCGTACCACTCGACCCGTAGAATATCTGGGCTCTGGCCTAATGTTGTAACGTACATTTGGTAGCATTCTGAATGATGGATATGGAGATAACGATATTTTCAGGAATTTATGTGATTTTTCCCAAACATTTACTAAGTATGCCATTGTGACACTTTTGGTCAGGTGAGCAGCATGACCTCCGAAATTTAACATCCCTACCCTGGCCTAATGTTGGAGCATTCTGATTTGTAGCATTCTGACTGCTGGGTCTGGAGAAGAAAATGTTTTTGAAGGAATTTATGTGACGGCCATTTTGACACACTTCGGGTTACGTAATCGGCATGGTCTCCACAAATTAACATCAAGACTCTGACCAAAGGTAGCCCAAATTTGGTATCAGTCTGACTGGTGAGACTGGAAAAGAGGATTTTTGGAGAAATTTACTAAGTAGGCCATTTTGACCTACTTGGAGTCACATGACCGGACTGAGCTTTGGAATCCCTGTTACCAGTCAAGAGCGGAATGTTGCTGCCAAATTTCAGCGAGATCGGCCCAGCAGTTTGGCCGGAGAAGTCAAAATAGGAGACAGATAGACTGACGTACGAGCAGACGGACAGATGGACAGACGGGCGGACGGTGCATGATGACAATACCTTTTCTGTGATTCCAATTCCAGATAACATAAAAAGTGCTCCATTAGTTTTTGGTCATCGATGTCATGAAATCATTATGCTTCTTTTCAAAATTATCTATTGAGCTGTCCAGCAGGAGTTGGGAAAAAGCAAAAAATTGTGACCAGTTCCACTGCCTGACTGACTGACTGATTGCCCGAATGACTGATTTCCTGATTTTTTTTTTCCTGACTGAAGGATATCTTTATGGTTTTAAGATCTCATTGTTTCCCTTAATGAGCTAAAGAGTATGACAGTAAATCAGGATTGGCATTACATGAGATTTTTAACAGCTGAAGGAAGAAATATAAAATAGTAAAATGTGTTCTTTTGTTTTTATGACGAAGAAAAAATCACTAATATTGCAGCAAATGATAATCTTCTACCACTTCCACTACTTTTTCATGGGCCGACTCATTCCCTGATTAATGTAGGATCAGCAGGGAAATTTTTTTTTGTGGGCAAGCTCCATGATGGAATGGATGACGACAGCTAATGTTTTATTGAACATGATTTGGAGAGGTATTTGTTATTTACTCAAAGTGCTGGCGATAACTCGACTACTTTTCATAAAAGCCACCATGGGGTGTTTAACTTCCACCAACCAATGTGAAGAAGAGAGACTTCCGATTGAACATCCTTCTGACGGAGGAGCAGAAATTGATGACTCAAATTTCATGTGAAACACCAAGGTGACAGTTTATCGTTGTATTGAGATTCCAAACCAGACGAGACGGCTCAAAAAGCGAGTGTCAATAACTCTGGCTATCCAATCAGCCCAAGTAAATATCAATACTCAAGAGTAATTAAGACTTGCTTGTTGGACGATTCGAAGCAGCAGTAGTGGAAAAAACATCATTCTTGTAAAATTATCCTGAAAATAATACATTTCAAAATACATTAACGCTAAATTTTAAACACAGGAAAGGGTTCTGCAATTTCTATGCTAAGTCATTTAAACAGAAGACAACGACATGCTTCACAATTTTGTAAGCAATTACTGTGTGAAGAAAAGAAACCTTCAAACCTTCAACAGCAGGAACATTGGACTTACCTTGAGGCAGAGACACAGGTTCTGGACTTGGAGGAGAAGCAGGTTCTGGTGTCACTAAATGAGACAAAATAAAAATAAACCAACACTCGAAGATTATTATTATCACTCAAACATCATAATTTATGAGAAACTATTTTTGACTTCTGTTTATGACTTCAACATATGGCATTACATTTGCATTTTGGCAAATGACGAATCACATATGATTGATTGTTTCCATAGATATTGTGGGGAATTCCTTGTTGTCACATTTCATACTTTCATATTAAATTGAATTAAACCTTAAGTTTGAATTGAATCAAAGTTACTATGTTGGATTAAAGTTGTTGACAAATTGCTCATATTTCTTTCTGTATTCTTTCTTCTCTCCTTTTTCTGTTTATTCATCCACCTGCCTGTTTGTGTTTCGGTGTTTCTTCACCATTTACTGTCAAAATGTTACCCTTCTCCTCTTTGCCACCCAGCTATATATGCCTCGATTTTGTTGACAATGAAAGGGCAAAACAAATACATTTTGACAATGAAGGTAAAGAAATGTTTCATGAGTATTACATCAGATAATACCTCGTTTGGTCCCCCTATTGGATCACAAAGTATTAATTAGGTTACTTTTAGGGGTATACAGACCTTGAGGAGCTTTTATAAAATATTTGAATGGTTCCACTAAGCCTTAAATTAATTTTCACATTTTAAGAAAATTCAGCTATATGTACATAATGACAGTCAAGACAGAACCAAAGCAATAAGGGCCGTCCACATATTATGTTTGCAAGGTAAAGCCCCCCTGAGGTAATGAAAGTGGTGTTGTTTATTTTTCTGTTTATTAGTTGCAAAATCAAAAAAATTTCAAGTATGTTGGTCGGTCGATTTTGTTATTCTGTTTGATTGTTGGGTGGTCGCTAGACTACCACTTTTCTCAGGTTTTCCGTATGTCTGTATGTCTGTATGTCTGTCTGTTTGTATATAATGGACAGCTCTGGAGGCCAGAGGAGTCAACCAATTTTGATGAAACTTGACTGGTAGGTTCATACCAGGATCTAGTTCGGTGCTTTTGAGAAACGTTGCTATGGACGCCACCGTTGCCGAGCAACGGGACTTTGAAATTTTTGAAAAAATCCGAAAAAAAAATTCGAAAATCAAAAATTGGCTTTCGCGCTTTTATGCGCACGATAATCAACCTCTTTGTCAAAAATATTCAGCCCGATCCGTCAAAAACTGTATGACTAGTATGCAATTATATAGGGACCACCCATGTCTCCAACCAGCTTTCTGTCTGTCTGTGTGTCTGTCCGTCTGTCAACTGCCTTCAGGTCATAATTTTAAACCGATCTTCATGAGACTTCACCATCTGGTAGAGTTCGTTATGCGCAAGAAGCATAAAGTTTTTGAGGTCAAATATTCAAAAGGTCAACAACTTTGTCGGATTTCTAAAATCCTCAGTTTTCATCCGATTGACTTGAAATTTGAACAAGATTTGCATATCTGGAACTGAATTCAACCACCAATTATTTTTGAGGTCAAAAGGTGAATTTCTAAAATCATCAACTTTCCTCCAATTGATATGGAATTTGAAGAGGATTTGCACATTTGGTCATTGAATTGAAATACCAATTCTTTTTAAGGTGAAATTTGTTTTCGTGATTTTGCACTCTGGTGCTCTGCACGGTCTATCCTGTTTTCTTTATTATTGTTATATTACTGTATATTTTTTGGTCCAAAGCATGCCTTCCCTAATTTTCTACTCAACATGATAGCAACATTAAACGCCATGATTATTAATGAAAGTCTATAAGACAAAAAGTCAAAAATATAGTCATTTAATTGTTTAA
The DNA here is from genome assembly GCF_056783735.1 of Eptatretus burgeri. Lineage (NCBI taxonomy): Eukaryota > Metazoa > Chordata > Myxini > Myxiniformes > Myxinidae > Eptatretus > Eptatretus burgeri. The sequence continues at coordinate 36,715,929 of NC_140977.1, read as the reverse complement.
TTAATTATGTATTTTTACAGTGTTCACATTTGTATGTGAACATCAATTCTTCCTCTTATTCTTATTCTTTCTTCTCTTCCCTTTATAAGAGGTGAAGTCCATAAGTACCAATCTTCTTCCCTGTCGTGACCTGTCTTGTTGAGTGCTCGCCAAGTGCCTTAAGCACTGCAATGAAATGGATGATAAGAAATGGCTCGCTTGGCATGTGATTAGCAATCACCGAACATTCATATTAACCACACACCTCCCAGACATGCCCAAAATGTCAAATATGTCCGAATTGGACAAATAAACACTTTTTTAGGAGTGAAACTGCTTGTAAGTTTGATTCTGGAGCTTAAATTTTGTAATTTTGCTTAGTTTGAAAGATACTCGTCGTGATCGCATGTGTGAAAATGAAATAAACCCATGAATGCTGGTGTCTCCAGTTGTTTATAAGCATTGCAGTGTCCCCAGCGATTCGTAGCTATGACATTAAGAAATCGTTGTTGCCTGATCTAAGTCAAGGCAAGGTTGAGCAGGCCAAAAAGATGGCAGCTTCAGACCCCAGCGAGGTTTCCTCGGAAACGCCTTAAGACCCCAAAGAGCGACGTGACCAAGGATGCACCTCATGAAGGATATAAATAAATACGTATGTTAATTATCTTCAAAAATTATCTTATGTATCTTTACTGTCGCCAAACTTGTTTGAAAATATCAATCTTTCTTCTTCATCTTCTTTTCCGTTTTTAAGGGGTGAGGTCCATTTGTACCAATATTCTGTCCTGTCTTAACAATGATACTCCTTCACTTCCTCATGTTCTCAGCTATCTCTCTCCACTCTCCAACCACCCCACTTTATGGATATCCCTCCTACGGCTTCCCCTCCACTCCCATCTCATGTTTATATGTGTACTGTGCCGTCCACCTAACAGTGAAGACTCCATCTACACCTCACTATCCGAAAACATGGACCTCTTCTATCTTCTCATCCAAACTCTCTCTCTCTTCCTCATATGTGGTGACTTGAATTGTCATCATGCCAGTTGGCTCGGTGTGGGTACCTCTCTCACCTGTCATGGTACTTCAGCAAAAACTTTCTGCGACTCATTAGGACTGACTCAATCTGTCAACTTCCTGACCCGGATCTCAACCAATGGTACTCCACCTCGTCTGGATCTGATTTTGACAAATTTCCCTGACAATATCTGCTGCTCTTCCAACGCTCAAATCGGTTCTTCTGAGCACGTCCTTGTCAAAGTGGACATCTCTCTGGCTGTTATCAGAGAACCACCTCTGCCAACGAGTCTGGCATTTCACTCAAGCTGACTGGCAGGGTCTCCAAGCAGCCATCAAACTTACAGACTGGTCTCCTATCGCTACTTTCTCCAACATCAACTCATCCTGGGAATTCTTTCAAAGAAACTTGCTCTCCCTCATGCACAGATTTATCCCCTCTCGTCTTCAGTTGTCCTACCCTTCCTCCCGCCCTTGGTTCATGGAAGCTTGTGGCGAGGTAGTTGTCCTGAAACAACTTGCCTTTGCCTCATGGAAATCAAACCCAACTGAGGGCAATCTCAGTTCCTTCCATAAAGCTGATAACAAGTGTGTATCTTCCTTCAGGAGAGCAAGAAAAAACATCTTTCAAAGCTCAAGTCTGAACTTTCAAACCTCTCTCCCTGCTCCAAATCCTGGTGGTGTCGAATCAAATCTGTTTCTTGTGTATGTTCCCCCTCCATCCCTCCCTTACCTCAAATGGCCGCACTGCTGATACCGCTCGTGAAAAGGCTGAATGCCTAAACTCGGTGTTTGCAGCTAAATCTTGTGTCCAAAACCCATCACTTTCTCTACCCACCTTACCCAGTCGCACCCAACTGTCCATGGACTCTGTGTCCTTTTCTCCTAACAAGGTGGAGAGCTTGCTGTCAAACCTCGACTCAGAATCTGCAACCGGTCCAGACGGCATCAGCCCACGTGTCATAAAAACCTGCTCTTCTGCTCTTGCTCACCCTCTCTCTGTTCTATTCACCCTCTCATTTGCTCAAGGTCATCTGCCATCTGCTTGGAAATCAGCAAACATTACTGCCCTGCATAAAAAAGTGCAAAAACGGATGCCTGCAACTACAGACCAATCAGCCTTCTCCCAATCATCAGCAAGGTGATGGAATCCATCATCGCTTCAGACATTAAATCCTTCCTCTTCTCCAATGGCTTGATTTCCGATCATCAATTTGGTTTCAGACCAGGTCACTCGACCCTGGATATGCTGCTTTTGCTATCCCATCAATGGATGGAGGTTCTCAATGCCAGACATGAAATCTGAGCCGTATCCCTGGACAAGAGGTGCTGTTGTCACTTAATGAGAGAAAAAAATGAAATGGATTCCCTGATATTATATTGTCACTCACATCATCATTTATTTAATATTATGATTTGTTTTGAAGCATATCTTACCCTGCCATAAATCAACGTCATCAGAGAGTGTGTTCGCACTCTATGGAGCCACTATTGCAGAGATGGTGTGGAAGAACATGTCGGTCCCACATCCGATGTAGAAAACTACAGTTGGAGTATCTTCTCGAAAAAGTCACTTCGGCTCCATATGACAGCCGACCTGGTCTGTTCAGCTGATTGTTTGGGCGGGGATCACTTGTCAGTACTCCAGAGCAGAGAAAATGCGAAAGCATCCTTTGCTGTCATAGTTTTAATATCTTCAAAGGATTCCACAAAAAGTACGCAAAACGGCATTCCTTTTAAGGGAAGAGGAAGGGATCAGAGGGATGGATGAGACTCTGACTGTCAATCAGCCTGATAGGGTGGAATCAGCCTGACTTCAGCAATTTAACATCCCTACATTTGGGTTGCCTAATGTTGCAATCCAAATTTGTGAGCATCATGACTGGTGGATTGGGAGAAGAAGATTTTAGAAGGAATTTGTGGCACCACCATTTTGACATGTGATTGGCATGGCCTCCGTTATTTAACATCAGGACCCTGTCCTAATGTTGCGACACAAATTTGGGAGCATTCTGACTTGTGGGTATGGAGAAGTAGATTTTTGAAGAAATTTACTAAGTCGGTCATTTTGACCTACTTAGAGTTATGTGACTGAAATGAGTTTTGCAATTCCTGTAACAAATCACGAGTGGAACGTGGCTGCCAAATTTCAGCCAGAAAGGCACAGTGGCTTGGCCAGAGAAGTCAAAAAAAGGAGACGGACTGACGGTGTGTGATGACAATGCCTGATCTGGAATGTTAATTCCAGGTCAGCTAAAAATGCTAAATGATGTTGGCATAGAAGTATGTATATATGTGTGTATATGTGTATATAAATATATATACATATATATTGTTACGAATTTGGAAGCCTTGTGCACACACACAGACAGACAGCAGTCACTAAGCTTAGTTATTTCGATAAGTATGTGTTTTCGTTAGGGCCCCATTCCCTATGTCTCACGGGAATTACATGTGTGCGCTGCGAAATTTATTTATAGTTAGTTTTTTTACATCTTCAAATCAACCCTTCACAACTTCTCACCATCGACGCCATTGCCCACGTGCGCTCGACCACGGACGTGAGTGGAGGTTTATTCACCTCAGAGCTCAGACTGCGCCCAGGAAAGGAGGGGGTTCCCCTCTGTCCAATCAGGAAGCTCATCTCCTCAGGGCCGACTCCGCCTTAGCCAGATGGAGTGTTCGGCCCGACCAATGAGGGGAGGCCACTGATCGCCCGACAACCCCTTGTCCAATCAGGAAGCTCATCACTTCAAGGCCGACTCCGCCTCAGCCAGATGGAGTGTTCGGCCTGACCAATGAGGGGAGGCCACTGATCGCCCGACAACCCCTTGTCCAATCAGGAAGCTCATCACCTCAGGGCCGACTCCGCCTCACCCAGATGGAGTGTTCGGCCCGACCAATGAGGGGAGGCCACTGATCGCCCGACAACCCCTCGTCCAATCAGGAGGCGAGTGGCCGGAGGAGAGGGGAGAGTTGAGTGATCGTCAGGAGTACAGTACAGGAGTCATCATGGTTCAAACGGTCTTGGTCTTGGTGGTCGCGAGGTCGGTCGAGTAAGAAAGGTTCGTGTCTGGGCTCATCACCATATATATATTCACTAATTTTGGCTCAAATTGAATGCAAAATCGGACGCACCTCCTGACTGTTATGGTGAGCATTTCCGCGGATTATATCTCTCACAGTAAAACCGCATAATATGCAAATCTGATGTTTAAACGACATCATCATTGGTTTGATATTGATCAGTATGCTGGCCTGATGAGGGCAAATGAGCCCGAAATCGGGATACGCAGCTCCGTTTGATGTTGAGCTGATGTTGACCATGCAATCATGGTCTGTTTGACAGAGTCGCTGGGCCGAGGCCTCAGGATTGGAGGTGCGCTTTGGTGTAGGACTTTAATGTTAAATGAACCATCACAAAATCGGTGCCAATGTCCATCGGTCTGTTTCCATTTCAGTTCTTCTCCCTTATTCTGGGCCCATTATTTTGAAACTGACCATAAGAGCTGCTCAGATCTATTACTAGCTCACCTGGACTTCAATCAGGTGAGCTTATTTAATTGAGCAGTGTCCGTAGGTGAGTGAGTCAGTCAGTCAGTTTGTAAACACTTGAGTCATTATCGCTTGAACTAAACACACGATTTTGATTAAACTTAGCTGCAAGTTTCATATCTGATGCTTAACAAAGGTGTATTGGCCGTCTGTGCTCATTCAGGGGGTTTACAGGGGGGGTGGGGGGGGGTTGACCCTCCCAAAATAGGTATTTGCTCTCTTCTCCAAAACTACACACACGATTTTGATGAATCTTAACTGCAACCTTCATCACCCGTAATGTACCAAAGTGTATTGATCACATCAAAATCTGCACTCATTAAGGGGTCTACAGGGGGGGAGGGGTTGGGTTGGACCCCGAAAATAGGTATTTGCTCTCTACTCTGAAACTACACACACAATTTCGATCAAACTTGACCACAACATTCATCACCCATAATGTACCAAAGTGTATCGACCACATCAAAATCTGCACTCATTAAGGGGTTTACAGGGGTGGAGGGATTGGGTTGGACTCTGAAAATAGGTATTTGCTCTCTACTCTCAAACTACACACACAATTTCGATGAAACTTGACCACAACATTCATCACCCATGAAAGACCAAAGTGTATCGATTACATCAAAATCTGCGCTCATTAAGGGAGTCTATAGGGGGGTTTCTGACCCCCCAAAATGGGTATTTGCTCTCTTCTCCGAATTGCACACAGAATTTCAATGAAACTTGACCATAACCTTCATCACACTTAATGTACAAAAGTTTGTTCATGGCAATTAAAATTTCAGGGTCTAAGGGGTCCGTGAAGGGGGAGGGGGAGTGGTTGAGTGACTGTTGCTCCTGATCTGAGTGAGGACAGGCAGTCCCATTTTTTAAATTAGCATTTAGATGGCTTTCCCATCAAATTCATATTGAGAATGTAATGAGCGTTGTGGAGCACTCTGTTGATATCCGATGGGCCACAAGTGGAGGATTCATGCAAAAGCATTTCACGAATGATAGCGAGTGAAATGCGACACAAATACTCCACGGGTTACCCACCTGATACCAAGAGTGGTACACAATGCCATTGAGGGTTTATGTTTATATAATGAACCCTGAAATTTTGGATTGAAAACAGCTCGGATCTTAAGCGCAAAACCTTGCTCAATCACTGACGTCACAGTCGAGATCACATACTCCAAGATGGCCACCGTGAGTTTATCATGCCGCAATAGGAAGTGACCAACATGTTCATTCTGGTTTTTTGTATATCTATATGATGTCAGGATGTTACTCAAAAAGTACGTGAACAATGTAGGGATGGTCAAAAGAAATGATCATGTTAAACCATCCCTACATCTTTCTCTGAATAATGGTTGTCCCTATAGAAAAGAGAGAGTGTGTGTGTGTGTGTGTGTGTGTGTGTGTGTGTGTGTGTGTGTGTGTGTGTGTGTGTGTGTGTGTGTGTGTGTGTGTGTGTGTGTGTGTGTGTGTGTGTGTGTGTGTGTGTGTGTGTGTGTGTGTGTTCGATATAACTTTGTTCTTTCTCGGGATGATAGTTTATGGGTTGGGATTCAAACCCAGGCTGGACAGCTTAGAGGTGAGTGTGCATACCACTCAGCTATCCTGCAAGCCCAACTAGGCTTTGAGAACAGCTCATGTTTCCTGCCGGGTTGGCCAGTTGTGACAGTTCAGAAAAATTATGAATTGCTCATGAGCTGCCAAGCCAGGAGGAACCATTGACCATTCAAGCTAATATAAACACACCAAAGGTGGATACAGCAATGTCCCCACCCCATCTTGGCTGTTTTTCAAGACTGAAGAGTTATTGGTGATTTGGGCAGAATAGAATGTGCAGGATGAACTGGAGTCAAGTTCAAGGAATTGAAAAGGTGTTCAGTCACATTTCTGCATGGCAGTTATTCAAATTATCTGTTGTTCCACCAAATTAAAAGTTGTGCATGAGGAAGTGGTGGACCACCAAAAAAAAAAACAAGGTTGTGCAAGAAAAATAAGTCTGTACTGTGAACAATAACTCAAAATTGTACTTTGAAACTCGTCGACAATGGCTCGTCTTACCTACATATGGCTAAGTAATTCCGCAGCCCGTGCAAAGGCGCGAACGGCTAGTTCAGCTCACAGCTATGAGCACCTTTGAATCGTGACTCCATTCGGAATGGGATACTTCACAGTGCTAATAATGGGGGTGCGACTCCGACTCGAAGCAAATAACTATATAAGAGTGAATGTTACTCAAGTTGAGAAACCATAGTTCAAGATGTCATTACAGCAAATAAATCTTTGTCATCTCCACCACCAGGGTCCATTCAAAGTTCCTCCCTCCCTCCTTCATAGTTTTGTGAAACAGTATTTATCACTATTCCTATTATCCTTGAAATTAGCACGGTGTTCTTATATTCTTGTTCACTACAGTTACCTGGTGGATTGCCTTTTCTGCCACTTCGGTATGCTCACGGTAATATTTTAACGTATTTCATACTTCTTTTGTCAAAAAAAAAACAACTATTAAAATTAAAGACAAACTTGTGATGCTCTCTGAACACCTAAGCAAGCTTGAGTATTCCACAAAGTCTGTTAATGCCATGACATTGAAGTCGAGTGCAAGTGAGTTCAGATTTCAGATTCTTACCTGCTGAAGGACAGAGAATGTCGCTCAGTATTGTGATGATCTCTTGCATGTCTGAAAGGTCAATGAATTGAGTGACATGTTTTTTGTCTGGCTCACTGGCTATAGCCTATGGGGAAAGCGAGATGAAGAGACGACATTATTGATCTCAATGATGTCGGTTCAGCAAAATCACAAGGCAAATGCAAACAGACAAAAGTCGAAAGGCTCATTGAGAAACAATGGTCGAATGATAGAACACTGATTTATTTGAAGAAGGATAAGGTACCTGAAGGGTATTATAATTTACTTCGCCCACTCCGATGGAGAACACCTCCACACCAAAGGCTTTCATTTGGTCTGCTTCGGTTTCAAATTCGTTATTGGCACCGCCATCACTGATGAAGATCAAAATCTGGTGAGAAACATGAATTGCAGTTAAGGTTTGGGGCAAACTCGTTATTGCCATCTCATATAAAGCCAGTGTGATGAGAATAGGCTTGATCTGAAAGTAAAAAAAATACTTCATCGTTCACATGTACATGGCTGTGCACTAATATGCATGGTCTAGGTCTCTCGGTGTAAGATCTGCATGTAAGAGGGTTGGGCACGGGTGGCCCATGGGATTAATGTTGGTAGAAAAGGTCATGAGGAGGGATGGGTTTGGGGGTGACATGAGATGGCAGTGCACTGCTTGTTTGAAGCTCTGGAGGGAAGAGTGGAATTTAATAACTTCAGGAAGGTGGATCCACAAGTGTGAGAAAACGAGGAACAAAAGAGTGGAAGTGTGTCCGGTGTCAACAATACATAGATCAATGTAGTGTACGGGATTTGGACCGGACAAGGACTCCGAGCATCGTTAGTTAAGTGCTCAGATGGAGATTTCTTAATTTCTAAAATATTTTTTTTTTAATTTCATATCTGGATTCGGATCCAAATCTTCACCAAAATCGAAACAATTCTTCATTGTCACACACCCAACCTGTCCACCAAGCTACGTCCAAATCCGTCCATAACTTCTTGAGACATCGTGCTTCATATCGTGTTCGGCCCTATCTCTCAGTTGTTGAAAAATCACTTAAATAATTCTAATATCTGGATATGGATCCACTTCTTCACCAAAATCTAATCAACTTGCCCTCGTCACATACTCAATGTGCCCACCAATTTTTTTTTTCCGAAGCTGTCCACAACTTTTTGACGTATCCTGCTCACAGACAAATAGACAGACAAGAGTGAAAACATAACCTCTGTCCACCTTCAGTGGCTGAGGTACCTCGCGGTCTGCATCTGCAGCACAAGGAAATAAAATAGAAGAATAAAAACGTAGACGATTAAGGTGCTGATCAAAATATTTCAGGCTTTACTCTTTGGCGGAGCAAAAAGAGGGAGGGTAACGTATGATGAAGGATAGAGGCCAAAAATGGTTTACCCTTTTGCTTCGATGAAGGGTTATGCCCGAAGCATCAGCACCTCGGGATCGATCCTTCATAGTGGATAACTCTAATTTTTTTATTTGTATGTTTAGTCGTATTCATGGAAAGGCTGAATAGTTACACCCATGATGTTTGACAGGATGTGATATGCCCACACTACCATCATGAATCCATAGCACCACGTAAAGAAACTGCAGCCTTACCTTTACAGCATTAGGTCGTACGTGGCTTTTGAAGACGGATTCCAGGGTGTAAAGCAGAGCATTTCCAGTTTGGGTGAAACCCGTCAAATATGACACTGAGCTGATCGCTTTCTGCACGTCAGCACGATTATTATACCGGTCTAGATTGAAGTGCAAGATATTTTTGCCGTCCAGGAACGATCCGCTGAACTGCACCAGGGCAGTACGCACTGTGCCCGAATCAATGTCCAGGTCATTCACAATCGTTTGTACAATAAACAGAATCTTGTCGAAGTTGGCTTGTGTAATGCTACTTGAACCATCAATTAGGAACACCACGTCAGCTTTCTCCTGATATTCACACACTGTGAAAGGGGGTGAAAGGGCAGGGAAGAATTACACACAATTAGCAAGGAGATGATTCACGAACTTGTCGAATCACGCGGTACCTTGTTAATTTGGCAGTTTGATAAGAAACCAACTCAGCAATCCACTGTATACATTATGTCATTATATATCAGATGATTTTTTGGTTTTGTGGATACATGATCGAGGCTTGTGGAAGAGCTAGAGCAAAATGGAAAGGGGGAAACATCACCAGCAGAGTATCAGTGCGAGTGAGATCAAGGGGAGGGGGATAAGGACACATGGAGGTGAACAAGCTGCACGCTAGCTGAATGAAACAACAATAGGAGGAAGGGGAAAGTGACCTCTAAAAAGGGAGTGCTTTGGAATTGGATCATTTGTGAGTAGAGGAGATCATGAGTATGGATGAAGGATAACCGCAGATGGTGGTGAACAGCTGTCTCAAAGCTCTGGAGGGAAGAATGGGACTGAACAGACAAGGGAAGTTGGTTCCACGGGTGAGAGAAATGAGGAACAAATGAGTGGAAGTGGGCAGTGAGCCTGGATTTTGGGAGTTTAATAAGATGAGTGTTACTGGCCAACTGTGTATGCCCTGTAGAAACCTAGGAGGGACAGAGCCAAGACAGGGCAGAGGGTGCAAGACCAAAAATGAGGCAGTGGAATACAGAGAGGCCACCGACCTGTCTGCAATGCGAAAGTAACAGGTCTTGTTTAAGCTTTGTCGTGGGAGATCCCATTGATTTTTAGGGCCTTAAGAAGGGCAACGTGTGAGGCAGAGGCACCAGTCCAAAGGGATGAGCAGTACATCATGCTGCAAATGAAAGCCTTGTAGCTTGTCAAAAGTTCAGACTGCCCAAGGAAAACTTCACACGATGAAAAATGCACATTCAGCGGCTGCCTTTGGATGCCATCTTGGAAATATGGTTTTCCCAAAAAAGATCATAGCTGATGGTGAGGCCTAAAAGTTTGAGTGACTTAACCTCTTCAAGTGGTTTGTTTAGGAAGTGGATGGGAGAGTTTGTCAGATGGTTTTTTCCGAGAAACTGTGTGAGTTCCCATGGTGCTCTGGTCCTGCAGCTCTCTCAGCACAGTTTTCATCTGTTTGTGGTGCGGTGGTAATGGACTGCGGTGACAAAGCCAGGTGATTGCGAGATGGACATGGCCTCTCAAGGCCAAACACTGGCAAGTCTCATTACCAAAATCAGGCATGGGCAAGGCCCACTCTCCTCCACTAGGTTCTTTTGTGTCCTGTCTTCTCCCTATATCTGCCATGTTTTCCTTGTGGGAGAGAAGCCTTCAGATTAAATAAATAAGGCTGTTGTTGGCATCGAGGGCGTGAGGGTTAATTATTTATTATTTTGTTTCACTTCTTTTCACCGGTTGTGTTCTTTTTTTTCTTCTCCCCTGCCCTTGTTTATTTTTATTTATTTATAAATAAATCCTTTGTTAATGAGAACCTGTTTTCTGGTCACCAAGTGAATGGGGGCTCTGTCGCAGTGAGTTAATTTGGCATGTAAACCCCACGCAGATAATTTTAATGCAGCATGACAAGGCGCCATGAGTAAAACCAAACTGCTCTTCGGCATCGCTCGGCTAAATTCTGGAGGGAAGCTTTGTAGCGGAGTGTGGTTTTTAAACCATGGACATTAAGCAGATTACGGGCAGACATGGTGACCTCTCGTCCCTTCATGCCGGGTGATCAGTTGGTGGTTAGAATCCCACGGCTGTAAAAATATATCCATGAATGTGGGAATTTATTGGGAGACGTATTAGCCTTGGACATACCAAAAAGTAGAGGAAATGCTGGTGTACTGGTTCGACGTGTCACTCAATGAGTGGGTGGGTCTGCAATGATTCATTTGATTCTCAGCACTCCAGTTTTGGATTTGTGATGCCATGTAGACCAGAAAAAAAACAAATTTTTCTTGTTGCTGCGTTCACAGTTCACAAAATTTCACAAATAAAGAGAGAGAAAAAATGATCATATCGAGAGCACATCTTACGTTTATCAGCAATTGGCAGTCCAGAAATGTCCGATGTTACAGGAGCATTTTGTTCCTAATGGGAAAAATGAAAAAGTTAAACATTCTACTCCCACCCGTTCAGAATAAATGGTATTTTAAAGCTTTTAACAAAATCAATAGCAAACTTTAATTTACACTTTTCCTGCAAAACCAACATCATAGTTCACCATTATAAGCTATTAGTCAAAATGAAAGTTAGGTGAACACTTACAAAATAACAACCATCCAAATAAGATAACGCCATGACCTGATCTTATCGTTATCAAGTTCAGTCAAGTCGTTGCTCACTTCTAGTGACATTCATGATCAGATTTCACCAAACATCCCTGTCCTGCACTGCCTCGCGAAACTTTGGCAGAGACAGCCTTGACCCCATCCATACAGCACATACAAAATCTGCCTCTTCCTCTTATTCCCTCAACCATACCCAGTGTGGTTGCTGTCTCCAGACTTTAGTCTTCTCCACCAATTATGTGTGCAAAGTATAACTGTTTCGGTTTTAGCATCGGTGCATCCAATGCACATGATGCGTTAAATTTCTCAAGCACTAATTTGTTTGCTCTTGTTGAAGTCGATGGTATTTTTAACATTCGACTCTAACAACACAGTTCGAAACTGTCAATCTTCTTCCTTTCTTTCTTTTTCACTGTCCATGACTCACATCCACACATTAAAATTGGAAACACCAGGTCATTCCACAGCCTCCTCTGTGTTTGTATTGTCATGCCTTTGTCTTTCCAGATCTTTGTCAATCCTGACATAGCTGTACTCCCTCGCGCTAACCGTCTCTTTTGTTTTCTACTCTATACAATGTTGAGGCTCATATAAGAGCTAGCACACAGAACGTACAACAAGGGGAGCAGGAAACAAGAGGAGTGGGAGAGGAAAGGAGAAAATAGTGGGGTACAGAGACATGAGGAGGAGATCTGTGGAATGGAGAGGGATGGGGCGGGGAACACGGTATACAAGATGGACACAACAAGGACTTTCAGGTCCTTACACGACAGGAACTTTCAGGAAGGGAAGCAGGGAATTTGAAGGAGGTGGGGTTGCGGTGGATTAAGGAGGGTTGAAAAGATCGTATTTTTGGAAGTGGAAAGATAAGAGGTGGTGGTGAACAGCTGTTTTGAAGACCTGGAGGGAAGAGTGGGATTGAAGAGAGTGTGGGCGTTTATTTGAAAGGTGGGGAAAAAAAACAGGAATGTAAGAGTGAATGTGAGCAGTGATTCCTGATTTTGGTAGTTTTACCAGAAGGGGGTTGCTGGCGGACCTCGAATGCCCTGGGGAAATATAGGGGGGGGGGACAGACATCTGTCTATCGCAGACAGAGCAGGGTGGGGGGCGAGATCGGAGAGCAGATGGTAGAAGACAGAAAGACCACTGACCTGCTTGCACTGACAGAGTGAGGGGCCCAAAGACTCAGCATTACCGCGGGAGATGCCAATGATCATAAATGCCTTTGTTTCCACAGCGTGAAGCCGAGAAAGGTGGGAGGCAGGAGCACCAGTCCAGAGGGGAGAGCAGCATTCCATCAGGGTGTGGACGAAAGCTTTGTAAGTGATCAGAAGCTCAGGTGAGCTGAGGAAGGGCTTTGCATGACGGAGGATCCCCAGTCGGCGACTGGCTTTGGAGGCGAGGTTGGAAATGTGGCTTTCCTACGAAAGATCATGGCAGATGGTGAGACCCAGAATCTTGAATGAAAGGACTTCTTCCAGAGGATTGTTGAGAAAGTGGATGGGGTTTTTTTTTTCCAAACGGTCCTTTTGGAGAGACAGAGAGACAGAGTGAAATTGTGAGATTTGTCCGGATTGAAAGACATGTTCCACGTGTTGGACCAGTTTGTGATTTTACCCAGATCTGCAGAGACCGAAGAAGCCTCTGCTTGCTGGTCTGAGGGATGACCGATGGTACTGTAGAGGGTGGAGTCATCAACAAAGAGATAAAGAGGATTTTCCAGAGAGTCGGAGAGATCATTTATGAAAACCAGAAAAAGAACAGGGCCCAGAACGCTACCTTGAGGAACTCCAGCCTGCACAGGAAGGGGGGGGGGGGATGAAAGAACTCCATTTAGGGCCACACGGTGACTGCGACAGGAGAGGAAGTCTGCGAGCCATGAGTGGAGATGGCCTTGGATACCATAGGAAGAGAGTTTGATGAGCAGGGCAGGGTGCCAGACCGGGTTAAAAGCACGTGATATGTCTCGGGATATGGCTCTGATTTCATGTCTGGCATTGGGGACCTCCATCCATTGATGGGAGAGCAGAAGCAGCATATCCAGGGTAGAGTGACCTGGTCTGAAACCAAATTGACGATCAGAAATCAAGCCATTGGAGAAAAGGAAGGATTTAATGTCTGAAGCGATGATGGATTCCATAACCTTGGTTTTTCATAACCATAACCCAAGGCAGATGACCTTGAGCAAATGAGAGGACGAGTGGAACAGAGAGAGGGTGAGCAAGAGCAGAGGAGCAGGTTTAAAGACACGTGAGCTGATGCCGTCTGGACCGGTTGCAGAATCTGAGTCGAGGTTTGACAACAAGCTCTCCACCTTGTTAGGAGAAAAGGACACAGAGTCCATGGACAGTTGGGCGCGACTGGGTAAGGTGGGAAGAGAAAGTGATGGGTTTTGGACACAAGATTTTGATGCAAAAATCGAGTTTAGGCATTCAGCCTTTTCACGTGCGGTATCAGCAGTGCAGCCATTTGAGGTAAGGGAGGGGATGGAGGGGGAATATACACCAGAAACAGATTTGATTCGATGCCACCAGCATTTGGAGGAGGGAGAGAGGTTTGAGAGTTCAAACTTGAGCTTAGAAAGATGTTGTTTTCTGGCTCTCCTGAGGCTAGACACAAATTGTTCCGAGCTTTATGGAAGGAACTGAGATTACTCTCAGTTGGATTTGCTTTCCATGAGGCAAAGGCAATTGTTTCAGGACAACTGCCTCACCACAAGCTTCATTGAACCAAGGGTGGGAGGAAGGGTAGGACAACTGAAGATGAGAGGGGATAAATCTGTGCATGAGGGAGAGCAAGTTTCTTTGAAAGAATTCCCAGGATGAGTTGATGTTGGAGAAAGTAGCGATAGGAGACCAGTCTGTAAGTTTGATGGCTGCTTGGAGACCCTGCCAGTCAGATTGAGTGTAATGCCAGACTCAACGGTGCCGAGGTTGTTCTCTAATAACAGCCACAGAGATGTTTACTTTTTCAAGCACCTGGTTAAAAGAACAGATTGGAGTGAAGGAAGAACAGCAAATATTTTCAGAGAAATTAATGAAATTCAGATCCAAAAGAGATGGAGTTGAGAACCGGGTCATGAAGTTGACTGATTGAGTCATGGTGAAGTCTTTTGCTGAAGTGCCATGACAGGTGAGAGAGGTACCCACACCGAGCCAACTGGCATGATGACAATTGAAGTCGCCACATATGAGGAAGAGATTGCTCGGATGAGAGGATAGAAGTTGGTCCATGTTTTCGGTCAGTGAGGTGTAAATGTAGTCAAAACTGTTTGGTGGATGGTACACTACACATATAAACATGAGGTGGGAGTGGAAGGGAAGCCGTAACCAGAGGTATTCCTGGGGGTGTGGGGGAGTGAGCACAGTGCATGGAGAGTGAGGAACAGAGTCTTTGATGAAGAGAGCAACTCCTCCACCAGGACGAGGCTCAGATCTGTCATACCGGCGGAGGGAGTAACTGGGGAGAGATACTTGGGAGTCAGAGACGTCTTGAGGGAGGAAAGTTTCTGTTAGGCAGATTATGTCTGGTTTGCCAGTGGCAACCTGTATGGAAAGATGTCAGGTTTGAGTGAAGGCCCCGGATATTTGACAGCCACCCTGTTATTGAAGAGGGAGGGAGTAGGCTTTGGGTGCAGGGGAGGGGAGGGGGAGGGAAGAAGAGTTGTTGAAAGAGTGTGAGAGATTGCAGAAGAGCTCGGGAAGAGGGCTAGATGAGGAGGAAAAAAGGCTCTGTGGTGCTGGGTTCAGGTACATTGGGCAGTAGTAAGAGAGGGGGCAGAAGGCCGTTGAGGATTTGAGGAGGTGGAATGATGAGATGGAGGTGAGAGGGCAAGGGAAATGAGGCAGCTTTTGTGGATGTGAGGGGGAGCTTTGAGAAGGGTGAGAAAGGGGGTTGAATGGAGGGAGAAGGGTGAGGTGGGAGTTTTTGAGAAAGGTGAGGGGGGAGTTTTTGAGATAGGTGAGAGGGAAGCTTGGAGTGGGG
>NC_140977.1:36631547-36692547 GCF_056783735.1 Eptatretus burgeri | reverse complement strand
TGTTATGTTCGTGTTCCTTGTAAGCTACCTTTTATGAAGTTGATTTATATGTGGATGATGCTTTTTTTTCTTACGTGGCTAATTCTATTCATGTGCAGTTTGGCACACTTTCCAACCACAGTTCAGCTTTTTCAGCTTATTGCTTGTGATGTGTTGCATGCCACGCAGACATTATTTTAAAATTATGGAGAGTATTAATGTCGACATGCATCTTCGTGTCACTAATCCAGTGAATTAGATAATAAATATATTCATTATGAATCATAATTGTTTCCAACCCTCCCTTCCGTTATTCAAGTTAGCCACAGCCTTTAAGAGTCGTCATTCTGGGAGACTCAAAAATGCAAAGCTATTGATGGAGCTGATCTATTTCAAAATAATACGTTTATAAGTTATAACTATCGTATTTATAAATACTAGTGCGGGCCCGTAGGTGTGTGCCAGTATGTGCAGCTTCGTTCCTTCGCTCTCGTAAACGACGACTGGATTGGGGCATTTTTTCAATTAGATCGGACCAACCGTATCAGAAATGGCCATAACTTGGGAAACACCTGGGAAACATACTCGGGTCCCCAGCGTCAATTGTGACGTCATATCAAAAGAAGAAGAAGAAGAATTGTGACACCCCCTCTCTCTCGCCCCCCTCTCTCCCCCCTCTCTTGCCCCGCTCTCCTCTCCCCCCTAGTCTCGCCCCTCTCTCCCATCCTCCTCTCTCACCCCTCCTCTCTCCCCTCTCTTGAATTGTGACGCCCTCTCTCTCTCACCCCCTCTCTCCCTTTTCTCTCTTGCCCCCTCTCTCACCCCCTCTCTTGCCCCCCTCCTCTATCCCCCTCCTCTCTCCCCCTCCTCTATCCCCCTCCTCTCTCCCCCTCCTCTCTCCCATCCTCCTCTCTCCCATCCTCCTCTCTCCCATCCTCCTCTCTCCCATCCTCCTCTCTCACCCCTCCTCTCTCACCCCTCCTCTCTCCCCCTCTCTTGAATTGTGACGCCCCTCTCTCTCTCACCCCCTCTCTCCCTTTTCTCTCTCGCCCCTCTCTTGCCCCCCCTCTCTTGCCCCCCTCTCTCCCCCTCCTCCCTCCTCCTCCTCTCTCATCGTCTCTGTAAATGTATTCACAAATGTCTACCAAGCACAACAATTAATTCAAACCTTGGGAAAAAACAGCTTTCAAACCCTTGGGAAACAGCTGTTTCCCTTGGGAAAATTCAAACCTTGGGATTAATTAATAATTTGAACAATTAATTCCAACCTTGGGAAAAAACAGCTTTTAAACCTTGGGAAACACTTGGGAAACAGCTGAAATGGATGAAGAACGATATCAAACCTTGAAAAGGCACATACTCAGGTCCCCAGCTTCGATTGTGATGTCATACCAAACGAAGACGAAGAATAATTGTGACGTCAATCGTGCAAAAAAAACATTAATCGTGACGTCATAGCACCGTGTCTTGTCATTGGTCGACAGATAAATGGCCGTAACTTGGGAACCGCTCGTCCGATTGATATCAAACCTTGAAAAGGCACATCCACAGGGCCCCCAGCAATATTCCTGGCAAGTTTCATTCTGATTGGACCAGTGGTTGTCGAGAAAACGCGGTCGCAGACAGACAGACACACACGCACACACACGCACACGCGCACACACACACACACACACACACACACACACACACACACACGCACACACACAGATTGCTGGAATTTAGATAGATGATAGTATTGCCAAACAGTTTATCTTCGATTAAAATAATCTATGGTTCTTTCTCCAAATAAGATTATTTCAAAAATTGGAGGGTGACATGCAAAACCATACTTCACAATGCAACACCCTGCCCTGAGAAGCACAAATCCCACAATTTATATTCGGGTCAGGAATCAAACCAGACAAGATATCTCAACGGTGAGAAGACTACCTCTGTACCATCCTGTTAGAGCGAGATGAATAATATAAAAACGCAATGATTCTGAATAAACTAATATAATTGTATTATTAACTACAATGTCACAAGCCTGGTGTTGGCTTCGTGGTTAGGGTGGCGGCTTGGGATCCTTGGGTTCTGGTTTCAAGTCCCGTTGGCCACTGAATTAAAAAATACACCAGGAGGTTGACTCAGCCTATTCATCCTTCCGAGGTCGGCAAAATGAGTACCAGTGTACTGGTAAGGGGGACACTGCATCAGCGGCATAGCCACGTCCCAACCAATGATGCAACCAGCAGCCACAGGCTGCACTCGATAGAGAGAGAACTACAACATCAGCTGCTTGCTGGTGGAATGGTTGAAGCCTTGTTGTGTTGTACTCATTGGTTTGGGTTCGATTCGTATTGATGCTCAGTGGAGAAATTTCTACATGTTAAACAGAGAGGCAATCTGTCACAGATTGGTTATTTCCCACGTAAACGCTAACTTGTCTTGAACACTGTAACGGCCAAATGCATTGTCAATAGTATGGATCTCCACCACAAAACAATAACAATAGATCCCCAAAAAACCAATCACAACAATATAAGGGGAGGGAGAGAGAGAGAGAGAGAGTGGGAGAGAGAGAGAGAGAGAGAGAGAGAGAGAGAGAGAGAGAGAGAGAGAGAGAGAGAGAGAGAGAGAGAGAGAGAGAGAGAGAGAGGAAGAAGAGAAGAGAAGAGAAGAGAAGAGCTGGGATGAGAGGGTGAATAAATTTATTTCTGTCTCCATCCTGTCCACACCACCGCCCCCCTCCCCCACGTATTTTGTCCTTCAATTCCACTGTTGGTATGCCCCTTATCTCTTCTGTTCCCTTTGTCCTGTTGCATCGTGATCCATTCAATGTACTCTGTCTTTCATGAGCCTTGTTCTCTGTATATAAAATGAAACGGAAGACCAAGAAAGAACCCGCAGCAATAAAGAGCAAAGATGGAGTCATCAGGTGGAACCTGGATTGGATTCGGGTTTCAGCCGCAACTCCACAACCTGCAAGAATTCACTTTTCCTTAGCGAGATAGATAACGAAAGAGAGGAATAGAGAGTAAAAGAGATGAAAGAGAAGAAATTGTGAATGCTGGATGAAATTGTAAAAGAGATGAAAGAGATTTAAAAAAAAAAACAATCACAGGTTGGCAACCATTGTGCCTGCTTAACTGGCTAAATGGTCTCTTTCTGTGTTGAAGTTTCTTGGAAGGAAAGTCATCGATTATATATTGTCAACCATGGTTGTCTGTCTGTGTGTTCATCTGCCTCCCGTTTCTGGTGGCCGCTTCTCTCGCTGCGTTTGAAAAGCTCAACATTCACTTTTGAAATGACAGCAGAACACACATGCATAATGTTGATGTCAAACTTTATTTCACAAGCAGCATATTTTGCCCTCTTTTGAGACAAATCCAACCACCGCCACCCGATGTTTCACCACCATTTCACGGTGGGTGGTAGAAGTAGCTCAGAGCTTTGGCTCAAAGTGAAACCAAGAGTGCAACACAATTAACCTGTTTAAAATCAATGAAATCTTTTCAATTTACTGATGAATTAAAACTCCTGGTAATGGCCAACAATGGTGTCTCCATTGACGGATACTTCTGCTTGCTTTTCCCATCACTGGGGGACGGGTACTCTTTCTAGCACATAGATATGGTTAGTTCCTTGTGAGTTCAGTGGGTTGGCCCCTTTTTGATTGGTTCTTTTATGATTGACCTCTTTAAGGTTGGTCTGCAGATAGTTGGTCTGTTTATGGTTGGCCTGTTTAGTGTTCCTCATCTGTACCAATGGTTAAAATGTAGTGAAAGTCGGTAAAAATCCCATCTACTATACGTTTTTGTCCACCATCTACTATTTTTCATTGCAATTCACATTAAAGTCCATTTACATTGACTAATGTCTTTGTTGCCATCTCTCGGATAAACATTAAAGGGGGTGTCTCGTCTGCCGGTATTAGTTGATGGGCGTTTTTTTTTTTTAATAGACCCCACAGTGTCCTTCCAGAAGAGTAGGCAAGCTATAGCCGATACCCTGAACAAATTCCAAATTCCTGTCCTGGCATCCTGTGTCGGTGTGGTGAACCTTCCAGGATTGTAACTCCAGCCATAAAAACTGCTTTGGGTGATCTGCTGCTCTGTATAATAGAGCATGGTATATGAATGAATGATTGAATGTGTTTATCCTGCATATGATTTGTGTATGTGGTGTACTTTTCATCAGTGCCAATTTGTGAGGACTTTTTCATCGTAAAATTTGTCCCATTTACTTGTCTATCCAATGGCAGTCGTGTCAGCGTGGTTTTCATCTGGTTTCAAACCAATCATTTTGCCCGACATTGCTATTGGGCCCCAGTTCCTCACCCTCGAAGGATGAGGGGAGAGGAAGGCTTTAACGTGAGTGTGACACTTTCCCACCTGGCAGCTCACGATTTACACTGTCGTGAAAATGGCTCATGGACTTGAGTGTCACTGGAGTTAAACGAAAGTTCACTGGAATTCACTGGAGTTAAATGGCATTTTCAGCCCCCATCTTCAGCGACGTGTTTCCTCTCTTGACTCATGGAGTTTCCTACCACGTGTCTGTTCCTGGCCCTTTCATCAGCAGCATTTTGCTCTCTAATGCAGAGCTTGGTACCAGGTGTCTTTTTTCACGGTCATATCATCAGTGGGTCTTCGCTCCTTTCAACCGCGGGACTACAATCATCGAACCCCTTTTAGGGAGCAGCTTATTCCCATGGACACTGGTCATTTATGACACCCGAGTCACCGATGGATCATATTATTTCATGAACACAATGCTGAATTAGCCCACTGGTGATATGCCATATCTTGCTTCTTTTTGAACTTGTGACTGTATTCACCTGTACTCAAGGTTCACAGCTTATAGGACGCCGCTCAGACTGGACAAAGTCATCAACCTTTAGCGGTGAGTGGAAGTCGATAACTTCATTTTCTATATGTACAAACTCCTCTACAAACCTTAGATCCATGCAAGATATTCTCCATGTTATATTTTACCAAATGGAATTTCCATCTTGTAAATGCACTCATGTATTCGTGGACTCTTTGGCCTGCATGCTTGATTCTGTGCCATGTGAAATAAATGCTCCATTTTAATATGATAATCAAACTTGGTGAACCCAGAGCTCAACATGTTCTCATCATTATCATATTTATAACCTCATCCGAAAGACAAACATCAAGTCAGCTCATTATTTTACGAGCATCACTCTTGAAACAGTACAACACTCAGCATTCATTATAAGTAAAACAGAAATTCTAATTTTCTAACAAGAATTGCAGGACTTATCAGCTGTAACTACAATCACATTGCTGAATTTATAGCATATAACAGTGTTGAAAATGGAAGGTTTTGTACGATATGTTTGTTGTTTCAACGATAGACAATGATCATGGGGTCAGAGACAGAGGTTGTAACGATTTAATTTGCCCCCCTCTCAAAGGGGGATTTTTCACCTTGGGAGAAATCTTTGTTCAGGTGTACAAATGACTGATAGTGGCATTTCATGGGGTAGACGCAGGGCTGGGTTTGGAGGCAGACGACCCAGGAAAACGCCATTTGGCCCACCATACCTGCACGACACCAACACCAGAATAAATAAACCCGTCAAGCTGACGACTTAATTTCAGTGGGGGTATGGAGGGAGGAATGGGGATGAGAAGGGAGGAATAAACCACACAGGTGAACTTCTCCAGCAACTCATACACCTCCGGCCTCAGCTTCCACCTAACTCCTAGCTTCTGAAAAGCATTCTGAAATTTAGAAACTTCTGCAGTTCCTTCAGAGGGCCAACCTTGCCCTTGCCTTTGAAGGTGCTGGTGCAGTCCTCCCCTGTGAAACAGTAGATCCTCATGAGTGCAGTGCAGTAGTCCAGGCCGAAGGATTGGGCTGCAACGGTGATATCGACCATATGCCTGTGCTTGCCCACACCTGTGAAAAATGACAAAAAGTATGTATGTATAGCAGATCGAGGGTCACCATGCAGCTGCCGTACATGTACAGAGCACCTATTTCCTTAGAACATAAAGGCATAAGTTTTTCTCGACATTTTCACTTGTCAGGTCGCATGTCATGTACAAGGCCATGTTGGCCATTTGTATAAAAACAATGTATACTAAAAAAAAGACAAAGTGTGTGTGTGTGCATGCGCACGCGCGCACGCGCATCCTCCTTAACTCCAAAACCATATAAACCTAGCAGCCTGAAACTTTGCATGCATACTAAGGGAACTCCAAGGAAGTGCATTAGTGAAAATTGGGTGTTTGGGTTCATTTAAACACCCCTTTTGAAGATAATTAACAGCCTCATTTAATTTTATCCTTTATCAGGCGATCCTCGATCACCTTGATTTTGGGGTCTTAAGGCTTCTCCTGGGTAACCTCGCCGGGGTCTGCAGTCGCCATGTTTTTGGCCTGCTCAACCATGCCTTGACGTGGAACAGGCTGCAATGATTTCTTAACGATAAAGTTATTTTTTTCACTTTCCTCACTCATATTATTGAATGCCTGATCATCATAGCTAGGAATCGCTGATATACATCGCTTTTGTAAGTGCTGTAGTTTTCAAATTAGGAGCTTGGAGAGATTTCATCCATTATATGATACAATTTTCCACGATCGACTCTAATGGACAATTCAAGTATATCATCAAAATAATGTTTCGGTTTTGAGGATTGGATATCGTCCAGATATTTGAGGATTGCATTTACTGCTTGACCTTGTGCCTTTTCCCCCAGAGGGACTGCCTGTCCATAGCATCTGTCAGATCTGTCTATATTTTTGGAAGTTTAATGAGGTGCCTATGGGGAATCAAAGCAAATCTGGTATAAAAAAAGAACACACGTTTTATAATAAAGTTATAACGTTTGTGCGGACCGCAAACAATGTACCACATGATGCGTGCACAGATGAGCCGGGAATGTGGCAGATTATCTGCAATGTTTATTTCACAGGCGATAAACTTTGCAATGTCTCCAGCATTGTCTACATTAAGCAGCAACTCTTTTGTGGATAAAGTTATTATTTGAACAAATTCATTTGATTTAATTAACTGCTGCATGCACAGTGAAGGTCAGGTCAGGTATGGGAGTATGCGCCAGAGCAGCGCGTCGCTGCATCCACTTTCCACCGGTACTCCAGGGACCTCCGTCTGGCCATCCCCCAGGCAGATGCCTGGCTCATTCCCATCTACTTGAGATGCCGATCAACCTGCTGAAACCACGAGGCACGTGGTCGGCCCATTGGCCTCCTCCACTCACGAGGCTTCCTCGCTGAGAGAATCTGGTATGCAAGATCAGCATCAGGAAATTGAGCCGCATGTCCATACAGCTGCAGCTGATGTTTACCGACTATGCAGGTCACAAATCTCATTTGAGTCTCTCTCAGCAGCCGCTCGTTGGACACAAAGTCTGACCAGGATAGCCAAACATTCTCTGATGAGACCTGGTACCAAAAGAATTAAGTCTCCATCTCAGATCCCTGGTCAGAGTCCAATTCTCACCTCCGTAGAGCAAGACTGGAAGCATCAAGGACCTGAAGACTCAGACTTTCGTCCTGCACAGGTACCGACAGCGCCACACCCCATGATCCAGTGAGTCCATGACTCTCTAAGCCCGATTGGCATCTGGCTCACAGCCAGCAGACATATGAATATCACTGCCAAGGTAAGTGAATCCCTCTGTGACCTCAACATCCTCACCACAAACAGGTATAGACAAGATAGCAGCATCCAATAGGTCATTGAAAGCCTGGATTTTAGTTTTGATCAACGAAATCCATAACCCAGCGGCTCCAACTCCTCAATCAGCACCTCGAGGGCCCCCAAAAGGATACCCAAAGTCTCCAGAAAGATGACTGCATCATCTGCGAAATCAAGGTCAGAGATCTTGACATCCAGTTCCGGGTTAGGAATGTCAACAGGTCTCCTTCAGGGCTCTCTGCTGACAATCTCAAAGTTAAGTTTCCGGTCATTATCTGTCCCGTTTTAACTGTTTATTCTCTCACTTACATGTTACTGTGTGTTCCGAGTTCTGTTTTGTTTAAAAAAAATCGTGCTATTTTGTCGACTTTGTCATATCGGATGCTTGAGGCCTACCCTTGAGGTTTCAGGCCTACCGTTATGATCGTGTTTTGTTTTTTCTCCCCATTACCTACAATTTCTATCTTCCCCACTTTCCTAACATCCCCCATCCCTCCCAACTAATCACTCTATTTCTTATCTTCAATCAAAAACAAAAACAAACTCGAGGGGGAGCACTCGAGAGAGTGCAAAACCTCCACCGCCAATACTGTTGGGTCACTCAAGTGAACCTTATATCTTATTCATTAAATATGATGTCAACAGTGCTGAGTTATAGTTCTTTTCTCCAACATTTTTTGGGGGAGGGGGGGGGGGGGTTGGAAACCACTTAAAACATGTAGAAATGCAAAAAAAGAAATCGAAATTTTGTTGAAAAAAAAGTTGAAAAAAAAAATTTTCTCTAACAATTTTTTTCTCTAACAATTTTTTTTTGGGGGGGGGGTGGAAATCACTTAAAACATGTAGAAATGAAAACAAAAAAATTCTTTTTTGCGGGGGGGAACAATTTTTTTTGGGGGGGGGTTGGAAATCACTTAAAACATGTAGAAATGCAAAAAAAAAAAAATTTCTCGAACAATTATTTGGGAGGGGGAGGGGTTGGAAATTAATTAAAACGTAGAAATGCAAAAAAAATTTAAAAATTTTTCTCTAATTTTTTTTGGGGTGGGGGCAACAATTTTTTGGGGGCGTTGGAAATCACTTAAAACATGTAGAAATGCAAGAAAAAAATTCTCTATTTTTTTTGGGGGGGGGGTTGGAAATTACTTAAAACATGTAGAAATGCAAAAAAAAAGAAATTCTCTAACAATTTTTTTTGGGGCGGGGAGGGGGGGACCAAGTCCAAAATTTAATGGCATGATCCTTGGACCATACCTAACCCCCCCCCCCCCACCAAGTTTCGTCGAAATCCGTCGAGGAGTTCTTCCGTAATACTGTTCACAAACAAACAAACAAACAAATAAACCAATGTCACCCACAGGGTGACCCGTATCTTGCCAAAAGGTGACCACGTGACTTATTTAAGGTCACACTGAGGTGAACAGAGCTGCCATCCACCAGGAGCGACTCCTTGAGGAATATCTGCCTATGAGAGATTTCGATGAGAATCGTTCTACAGAGTAACCATTAAAAATATGCTTTTGCCTCATAATGTCACCAAATGACGTCATAATGTCTCAAGCTTGACATAACTAGAAAGCACTCATCAAGGTGTTCAATTTGAGGTGCTACACTATATGGTTCCTAAAACTTGAAAATTTGACCTTGGGGTCAAATATGTTTGACCTGAGGCGCTAACCATGAAGGTCAAGGCCAATCGCCACCAAAAATTAATCAGCTGAGCGCCAGACCATGAACTCTCTTCCCATGAAGTTTGAAGACTATCCGATCAAAATTACTCAAAAAATAAGGTTTTCGTCGACTCCCTTGATTTGCGACAAAGTGACCTTGACCTTTGACCTTGACCTTCAAAATTTTATGCGCTGAAAGGGACCTCTATACGCCTCTGATATGCGAAGTTACAAAAATTTCAAATGATAACTGTGCTCTGCAGAGTGATTGATACGTGATTACAGACCAAAAAAAAAAAAAAACATATGAAGGTCAAGGCCAATCACCACCAAAAATTAATCAGCTGAGCGCCAGACCATGAACTATATTCCCATGAAGTTTGAAGACGATCCGATCAAAATTACTCAAAAAATAAGGGTTTCGTCGACTCCCCTGATTTGCGCCAAAGTGACCTTGACCTTTGACCTTGACCTTCAAAATTTTGTGCACTGAAAGGGACCTCTATAGGCCTCTGATATGCGAAGTTACAAAAATTTACAATGATAACTGTGCTCTGCAGAATTTTTTATACGTGATTACAGACAAAAAAAAAAAATAAATAAATAAAATAAAACATACAAGCTGACTAACATATCTTGCAAAAACTTCGTTTTGGCAAGATAACAAACAGAAAGGGGTGAAAACAGGAACCTCCGAACTTCGATGGCGGAGGTTAACAAACAAACAAAAAGCGCTACCTTTCTCCTTCCTCACTCACGACTCTCGATTCTTATTCTTCTTCTTCTTCCTCTTCCTCTTCCTCCTCCTCTTCCTCTTGTTCTTCCTCTTCTTCTTCTTCTTCCTCGATTTTTCCAAAACACTTCCATGACCGAATCATCTGTTGAAAACTCTCTCAAACATTAATAATAAACCAATGTCACCTGCAGGGTGACCCGTATCTTGCCAAAAGGTGACCACGTGTGACTTATTTAAGGTCACACTGAGGTGAACAGAGCTGCTATCCACCAGGAGCGACTCCTTGAGGAATATCTGCCGACGAGAGATTCCGATGAGAATCGTTCTGCAGAGTAACCATGAAAAATATGCGTTTGCCTCATAACGTCACCAAATGACGTCATAATGTCTCAAGCTTGACATATCTAGAAAGCACTCATCGAGGTGTTCAATTTGAGGTACTACAAGATATCGTTCCTAAAACTCGGAAGTTTGACCTCAGGCGCTAACCATGAAGGTCAAGGCCAATCGCCACCAAAAAATAATCAGCTGAGCGCCAGACCATGAACTATATTCCCATGAAGTTTGAAAACGATCTGATCAAAATTACTCAAAAAATAAGGGTTTTCTCGACTTCCCTGATTTGCGCCAAAGTGACCTTGACCTTTGACCTTGACCTTCAAAATTTTGTGCACTGAAAGGTACCTCTATAGGCCTCAAATATGCGAAGTTACAAAAATTTCCAATGACAACTGTGCTCTGCAGAATTTTTTATACGTGTTTACAGACAAAAAAACATACAAGCTGACAAACATATCTTGCAAAAACTTCGTTTTGGCAAGATAATAATAATAAAAACGATCTCTAATAATGCTTCATCTTCCTCTTTCAAACGTCGGGTACTCTTTATTGTATCATAATGCACTACTCTTCTACCATTAAAACAGACTGCTCTCAATTCGACCTCTCCTTCATACCTTGCCGAAAAAATCCAACGATTACAGCGTTGCTTCTCTCCATTCTCTGGATTCGCCTTTATTGCATCCATCAAGAATTGCGTTAAATCGCATCTCTGACATAAAACTTTTTAAAACCCCAGTTTGATATGAATGTTCGCTTTACATCAACCATTCTTTTTTTCCAACTTCAGTGCCAACTCGCCCCCTCACCCCTCACTCTCACTATCAAAGCAACCATCCCACTCTTCTCCCTCCAAGCCTCCTTCTCACCTCTCTCAAAAACTCCCCCCTCACCTTTCTCCCACCATTCATCCCCCTCACTCATCCTTCTCAAAGTTGCCCCCCCTCTCATCCACAAAGCTTCCTCCTTCCACTGCCCACTCGCCTCCTTCTCTTCACTCCACCTCCTCAAATCCTCAACTTCCTCCTTCACCCTCTCGTCCCCCTCTCCCCCAGTACCACAGAGCCTTTTCTCCTCATCCGGCCCCCTCCACGAGCTATTCTGCAATCCCCCACACTCTTTCAACAACCCTCCTTACCTACCCGCCTCGTCCCTTGTCCTACCATCCCCCTCCCACCCACCCCCTGCACCCAAAGCCTCCTCTCCTCCCTCCTCATTAAAAGTGTGGACCTCAAATATCCAGGGCCTTCGCTCAAACCTTTCAGATCTTTCCATATAGGTTGCCACTGACAAACTAGATATAATCTGCCAAACACAAACTTTCCTCCTCCAAGACGTGTCTGACTCCCAAGTATCTCTCCCTGGTTACTCCCTCCTCTGGTATGACAGACCTGAGCCTCTTCACCTGAGCCTGAGAAGATAGAAGGAGGAGTTGCTCTCTTCATCAAAGACTCTAATCCTCACTCTCCATTCACTGCACTCACTCCCTCACACCCCCAGGAATACCTCTGGCTATGGCTTCCCCTCCACTCCAACCTCATGTTTATATGTGTACTGTACCGTCCACCTAACAGTGATGACTCCATCCACACCTCACTTTCCGAAAACATGGAGAAACTTCTATCTTCTCATCCAAACTCTCTCTCTCTCTTCCTCATATGTGGTGACTTCAATTGTCATCACGCCAGTTGGCTAGGTGTGGGTACCTCTCTCACCTGCCACGGCACCTCAGCAAAAGCTTTCTGCGACTCATTGGGACTGACTCAATCGGTCAACTTCCCGACCCGGATCTCAACCAATGGTACTCCATCTCTTCTGGATCTGATTTTGACAAATTTCCCTGACAATATCTGCTGCTCTTCCTTCGCTCCAATCAGTTCTTCTGACCACGTCCTTGTCAATGTGGACATCTCTCTGGCTATTATCAGAGAACCACCTCACCACCGTCGAGTCTAGCATTTCACTCAAGCCGACTGGCAGGGTCTCCGAGCAGCCATCAAACTGACAGACTGGTCTCCTATCACGACTTTCTCCAACATCAACTCATCCTGGGAATTCTTTCAAAGAAACTTGCTCTCCCTCATGCACAGATTTATCCCCTCTCGCCTTCAGTTGTCCTACCCTTCCTATCGCCCTTGGTTTACTGAAGCTTGTGCCGAGGCAGTTGGCCTGAAACAACTTGCCTTTGCCTCATGGAAAGCAATCCCAACTGAGGGCAATCTCAGTTCCTTCCATAAAGCACGGAACAAGTGTGTATCTACCCTCAGGAGAGCCAGAAAACAACATCTTTCTCTTCTCAAGTCTGAACTCTCAAACCACTGTCCCTCCTCCAAATCCTGGTGGCGTTTAATCAAATCTGTTTCTGGTGTATGTTCCCCCTCCATCCCCTCCCTTACCTCAAATGGCCGCACTGCTGATACCACACGTGAAAAAGCTAAATGCCTAAACTCGGTGTTTGCAGCTAAATCTTATGTCCAAAACCCATCACTTTCTCTACCCACCTTACGCAGGCGCACCCAACTGTCCCTGGACTCTGTGTCCTTTTCTCCTAACCAGGTGGAGAGCTTGCTGTCAAACGTCGACTCAGATTCTGCAACCGGTCCAGACGGCATCAGCCCACGTGTCCTCAAAGCCTGCTCTTCTGCTCTTGCTCATCCTCTCTCTGTTCTATTCACACTCTCATTTGCTCAAGGTCATCTGCCATCTGCTTGGAAATAAGCAAACATCATTGCCCCGCACAAAAAGGTGCAAAAACAGATCCCTGCAACTACAGACCAATCAGCCTTCTCCCAATCATCAGCAAGGTTCTGGAATCCATCATCGCTTCAGACATCAAATCCTTCCTCTTCTCCAATGGCTTGATTTCTGATCATCAATTTGGTTTCAGACCAAGTCACTCTACCCTGGATATGCTACTTCTGCTGTCCCAACAATGGATGGAAGTCCTCAATGCTAGACAGGAAATCCGAGCCGTATCACTGGACATATCACGTGCTTTTGACACAGTCTGGCACCCTGCACTACTCACCAAACTCTCTTCCCATGGTATCCAAGGCCATCTCCACTCATGGCTCGCAGAATTCCTCTCCTGTCGCAGTCAACGTGTGGCCCTAAATGGAGTTATTTCATCCCCTCTTCCTGTCCAGGCTGGAGTTCCTCAAGGCAGTGTTCTGGGCCCTGTTCTTTTTCTGGTTTTCATCAATGATCTCTCCGACTCTCTGGAAAATCCTCCATATCTCTTTGCTGATGACTCCACCCTTTGCCATACCATTGGTCATCCCTCAGACTGGCAAGCATCAGCTTCTTCGCTCACTGCACATCTGGGTAAAATCACAAACTGGTCCAACACGTGGAACATGTCTTTCAATCCGGACAAATCTCACACTCTCACTATGTCTCTTCGAAAGGACCGTTTACAACCCCCCCACCCCCACCCCATCCACTTTCTCAACAATCCTCTGGAAGAAGTCTTTTCTTTCAAGCTTCTGGGTCTCACTATCTGCCATGACCTTTCCTGGGAAAGCCACATTTCAAACCTCGCCTCCAAAGCCAGTCGCCGACTGGGAATCCTCCGTCGTGCAAAGTCCTTCCTCGGCACACCTGAGCTCCTGATCACTTACAAAGCTTTTGTCCGCAGCCTGATGGAGTACTGCTCTCCCCACTGGGCTGGTGCTCCTGCCTCCCACCTTTCTCAGCTTGACGCTGTAGAAACCAAAGCATTTCGGATCATTGACATCTCCCGCAATGAGGCTGAGTCTTTGGGCCTCTCACTCATTCACCGCAGGTTGGTCGGTGGTCTTTCTGTCTTCTACCGTCTCCTCTCCAGCCTTGCCCCCCCTGCTCTCTCTGCGATTTGTCCCCACAACATTTCTTCAGGGTGCTCAAGGTCCGCCAACAACCCCCTTCTGGTAAAACTACCAAAATCACGTATCACTGCTCACCTTCACTCTTTCATTCCTATTTTTTCCCGCCTTTGGAATAAACTCCCTCACTCTATTCATTCCCATTCTTCCCTCCAGGCCTTCAAAACAGCTGTTCACCACCACCTCTTATCATCCCCCATCCAAATCCTCAATCTTTTCTACCCCCGATAATCCACCCAAACCCACCTCCTTCAAATTCCCTGCTTTCCTTCCTGAAAGTCCCTGTAATGTCCATCTTCTATTCCCCATGTTCCCCGTCCCATCCCTCTCCCTTCCACAGATCTCCTAATGTCTCTGTTCCCCACTGTTTTGTCCTTCCCACTCCCTCCCCTCTTGTCTCATGCCCCCATAATGTGCATAATGTGCATAATGTGCATAATGTGCATTAGCTCTCATACAAGCCTTGACAAGGTATACAATTTTTTTTTAAAAAATCCCCAAACGATGCACCGGAAGTGCAAGAGTGAAAATTTGGTATTTTGGTTAATTAATATACCCATATTGAAGATAATTAACGGTGTTATTTAATTATATCCCTCATCAGGTGCACCCTCAGCCACCTCGCTCTCAATGCGGTTTTAAGGCGCACCCTGGGTTCCCTCACTGGGGTCTGAAGCCACCATGTTTGTTGCCTGCTCAACCATGGCTTGACTTGGAACAGGCCACAACCATCTCTTCATGGTAAAGTCTTTCTTTTTCACTTTCCTCTCACATTCTCGAGTGCCTGTTCATCATCGCTTTGAATCGCATGCTACATTGCAATGCTTATAAACGCCGGGAGACACCAGCATTTGTGGCTTTACTTCATTTCCGCACATGCCATGCCTCGATAATCTCTTAAACTTCGCCATATTACAAATTTTAAGCTCCAAAATTGAACATATTATAGTTCCAACTGCAAAAAATGTTCATCTATCTATAATTCCAGAAATCTATGTGTGTGTGTGTGTGTGTGTGTGTGTGTGTGTGTGTGTGTGTGTGTGTGTGTGTGTGTGTGTGTGTGTGTGTGTGTGTGTGTGTGTGTGTGTGTGTGTGTGTGTGTGTGTGTGTGTGTGTGTGTGTGTGTGTGTGTGAGACTGCTGTTTCTCGACAACCACTGGTCCGATCTCATTGAAACTTGCCAGGTATATTGCTGGGGACCTGAGGATGTGCCTTCTCAAGGTTTGATAGTGTTACGGCTGTGGAAATTCACAATACACCATAACGGGTCCTTATATCAGTTATGATGCTAAGTTGATGTGTTGATAGTTCCCCACCGTTGTTTAAAGGGATTTTGTCTGATTCATCAGGCTGCGACTCTTTGAGATAGCCGTTTTTCTGTTCTGTCGTTATTTTGGACCATCCGAAGACTTCAAACGAAGGCCCCCTGAAAGGCCTACAACGGCGCGCGAGTTTTCCCGCCTTTTTTGCAGCGCCGGGGCTGATGGGAGAGGCCGCGAGAGCTCGCTGGCGATTGGTGGATACGGGGTGTGAGGCGGTCGTGAGGAGGAAACGCCCCTTTGCGAGGAGCTTCTCTAAAGGGCTAGAGGAAAGGCGGATCCAAAAAAGGGGGTGGAGCGAAGGGGCGGAGCCCCGTGCTATCCAGGGTGGACCGCGTGCGGGCTCGGCCTCTCTCCTGCCTGGATCATCACGTTGGATTCCTCCTCTCTCCTGCCTGGATCATCGCGTTGGATTCCTCCTCTCTCCTGCCTGGATCATCGCGTTGGATTCCTCCTCTCTCCTGCCTGGATCATCGCGTCGGATTCCTCCTCTCTCCTGCCTGGATCATCGCATTGGATTCCTCCTCTCTCCTGCCTGGATCATCGCATTGGATTCCTCCTTTCTCCTGCATGGATCATCGCGTTGGATTCCTCCTCTCTCCTGCCTGGATCATCGCGTTGGATTCCTCCTTTCTCCTGCATGGATCATCGCGTTGGATTCCTCCTCTCTCCTGCCTGGATCATCGCGTTGGATTCCTCCTCTCTCCTGCCTGGATCATCGCGTTGGATTCTTCCTCTCTCCTGCCTGGGATGTCGTGTTTGGGCTCTTCGGGCTCTGGATCGTCGTGTTTGGACTCGTCGGGCTCTGGATCATCGAAGGCTCGTCTCTCCCTCTGGGTGCCAAGTCGTGAGGGTTGCGAGCAGTGGTCCCAGGTCGAGGCGCGCATGAGAGGAGAGTGCCGGAGAGGGCTTGCCAACCGTCGCCCCTCGAGGGGGCAGGTAACCTGCTACGGTCTCGCAGGACCCGTTCGGTCTCCCAGGTTCCGTGTCATAAAGACCCAAGTGGTCCAGCCTCACCCCCTTGTCTGTGAGGGGGTCTTTTCTTTCCATTTCTTTTGCTTTTGAATGACTGCTGAGGCACCGTGTCCCGATAAGTTAGACCTGTGTAAGTGACTACATTGCTCGTATTCGGTGGTAACGCTTTTCTTGTAGATTGCAAGATTCCTTGCTTGTGTTGTGTGTGCAATATGTGCTTTGTAATAAATGTCCTTGTGTGAAATGTATCCCGTTCGTCGTCTCTTTCCCCATTGAAACTGCCATCTTGAATCGTGGAATAAATTAGTCGTGGGTTTTGAACACGCAGGGTAAAGAAGAGAATCTGATCCGTCGAGGTCAGCGATAACACCGCTCGGTTATCATTGTAGCACGGAACGGACCGCTTAAGTGGTTCGTTTCCTAGGCCGACCTGCGGCGAGGTACGATCGCCCGGTTGACTACTCGCGCAGGTACTTAGGTAGGTCGAATTTGGCGAGCAACCCTATCCTGCGCGGGTGGGCAATTGGCACGATCATGGTGAGGTTAAATCCCCACACGTGACTGGCTCCTGGCAGTAGTTCCAGGACGGTCATGACTGAATTGTCTGTCCGGTGGGCGACGCGGTTGCGATTGGAGTTACGCAATCGCTCGCACGCCTGGCGGGCCAGAATTCATAACAATATTAAGTGGACAAGTGCCTCCCAAGTAATGGCCATTTATTTACCAAACCAATGACAAGACACGTTGTTGCGTGGGCGTGGCCGATGGGGGAAGGGAAGCTCAGCCGTATTCCCCATTACGGGTTACAACGTAGGGCTTCCGGAGAGTGATGACTTTGTGTATTCTAATAATTTCTCGATTTATTTTGCGCATTTATAGATAAACACAATGCCCCAAGTTATGATCGTTTTCATATTAGACGGTGCATAAATTTCGGTAACATCAGAGTGAGCTGGTGTGCTCCGAACCAGGAAGTAATTTTTCTCTCTTTCTCTTCTCTTCTCTTTTTGTTTTTGCTTGCGATGACATTGCGAAAAGGCAATATACATCGGCGCTAATTGAATAATTGGCCATTAAAACTAAATTGCGAATAATCGTAACTGCGATATGCGAACTTCCGGACCATGCACGTCCGGGCACGCGAGAGCGAAGAAACGGCCTGTGTGGTTGTTGTTTCTTGCTCGCGGTTTGAATCTTTTTATTTTTATTTTTACGGGCATGTACTCGTATGTCCAATTCGGACATATTTGATATATTTCTATTTGCATGCTCTTTCACATGTCCCTCGTCAAATTTTTACAACATTTCTGTGATATGTTTTTTTTTAATTCCGTTCAATTTTAATAGGAATAATTCATTTATATTTCATATAAATGCTATGCCTAGACTGCATGTCTCGGGTCTAATGGACCCGTGGTTGTATTTTGCATTGTATCCTTCATAATTTGCACGTGATACATCCCATTGAAGGTTCATCATCTCTGGGGGAATGTCCTGAGTCATTTGTGTTGTATTCAAGTTATTTTGTTGAAAGATTCTATGTGCTTTCAACATCTTGTTTTCTCATTTCCTTCCTGAGTTATTTTCTCAACTTCGTGTTTATATTACGATATTTCAAAATGGATCATTGATTCGATTTCTTTGACAAAGATAAGTATGTTATTTTTACTTCACATGATTTTTTAATTTACGAAATATTTTCTTCCAATGCCTTTTGATTGGCAATCTTCCAATCCAATGCCAATCCAACGTCTTCTGCCTTTTGAGAGCGGTGCACAAACCTTTTTTCCATCCTGATTCATCGACATTGTTTTGTGATTTATTGTTGCTATTTTTACCCTCGCCGAAAGACAGGGTATTGTGACTGGGTCCATTTGTTGGGTCGCCGAAATAGGTGACCCTTATTGTCAGTAATTCTGTCTGTTTGTTTGGATGTTTGTTAGTTTGTCATAAGCATAATTGGTAGTGAACGTGGGCAGATTTTGACCAAACTCGGGTGGTAGGTACATCTTCTGACCTCGTGCTTTGGAAATTGTGATGGTTGCTAGGGACACTTTGGTTCCCGAGCAACAACCGAAAAACCTTCAAAATCGGTGGCGTTGACACGAAATTAATTCCGAAAGCCATTATCCCACGTAGGGTTATGAAATTTGGCACGAATGATCTACAGGTGATGTTCTATCAAATATATTCCGGTTTTTGTGATTTATGGAATACTTTATCCAAAGCGCCCCCTACCATTATGGTATGCGTGAAAATTGGCGAAAATTGAAGGCCCCCTAGCGACCAGGTGAGTGCATCGATACATATGAAACTTTGCAGGTTCATGGTACTCAATGAGTACAACTTTGCCTCAGGACATATTGACCGATTTCGCTTAGGTCAGGGGTCAAAGGTCAATTTGTGCAAAAATCGATAACATGCGAGAGCTGGAGATGTCTTCGCGCCAAATGCTACTCATCGGGTTATGGCCGGATGGTCATGAAAATTCACACTAATCGTCTACAATACATTGTGAACAAACAATCAAGCCGGATTTTCGATTTAGATCTTTGTTCACCCACAGCACCCCCTCAAACTTTGGGGATTTCCGATTTCAAACCGCATTTTCAGTACTTTTCATTCAAATGGATACCGAGTAGTTATCATAGGTGGAACTGGATGAGATTTGATATGCATAATCTTAAGGTGATTCCCAATCCGCTATATGACATCCATTTTGCTCTATATCTTCTAGTTTCCATGCTCGGCGACCCATTGCCGCCTACCGACTTGTTTGTTTATTTGTTTGTTTGTTTGTTTTTCCACACAGAACTTTTGCGTTTTTCTCTGCAACCGCTTGTTGGATTGAGACAAAATTTTCACCAGAGAAGAGATGACTCATGTAAAATGTATTAATCATAGTTATGACATCATAAGTCACGTGGTGTGGCAGCCATGTTGTAAAAATGGAAAAACCTTGGACCTCTGTATCTCTGAAACCGCACCAAAGAAAAATTGAAACTTGGCACACGGCAAGTACTCCTCATGGGGAATGAATCTAACTTTTTTGTGTCATCATAGGTGCCTTCGTTATGATGTAATAATTGCATGTGTAGAACGCTACATCTGATCAGTATGAACATTTTTGAGAGTCATCTCGGGATAAAATGGTCCACAGAAAAAATGTTGATGATGTCATCAGTCATGTGATTCAGCAGCCATATTGTTTTCTTTTTTTTAACTTTCAAAAATCTTGTTCTCTGAAGTGGCTGAACAGATCGAAGCAAAACTTTGCACATATGACTAACTGCCTATCCATTAAGAACAAAAGGTTCACACATATGATGTCATAGGTCACATGGTTTGGCAGCCATATTGGATTTACCCTAAAACCTATAAAAAAATCTTCTCCAGAACGGCTGGACAGATCGAGGGGAAACTTCACACAAATGGTCCCCAAGCCTTGCGTGTACAGGTTTGTTGAGGAATCATTGATAGGTCACATGGTTTGGCAGCCATATTGGATTGAAGAAAATATTAAACAATGTTTTCTCTGGAACTGCTTCATCAATTGACATGAAACTTCACAATTACGACCTAGTCATGATGGGTAATACAAGTTTTAAATTTCAACTTGATCAGACACATGGTCTGGCATCCAGAATTATTTCTTTTTTTTTGGTCTGGGTTATTTTTTATTTTTATTTTATTTATTTATTTTATTTTTTGAAAAAGGCTCACTCGGCTCTGCCTGGATGGGTTTGAGTTGAGAGGAGTAGCAGCTCAAATGTGAATTCTATCCAGGTTCCTCCTGATACTTTTTGCTTTTTTCTGCTTTTTGATTGTTTGGGTTCCTTCTGATTACTCCAATGCGGGACTGTACCGATTTGTTCTTCCATTTGATTTGAATTGAATTTACTTTCATCTCATTCTGAATTCAATTGAATGAAAATAAAACAATGTCATGGGTCAGGGTCAGGTGTCCAATCAAAGCGAGACGTCTCGGTACCCAGTCATCACTGCCAGCAGTTTTAAAGTGGCAGTTCTAATTATGTCTGTTATTACTTACGGAACACACCAGGACACAAACACCACACAAAACAAGTTCTGGCAAGGGTCTGCAATCTCTGATTGCTCTTTCTAGTTCCATTTTGAAATCATCTACCACCGTGTTTCTCCCTTTGACAAAGGCAAGTTTCTTTTCAATCTCATTTTCTAACTTGTGAGGTTTTGTGAGGTTTATCTTCATGTGCTTATTCGTGCATTTGTTCGGCCCTGCAGGCAGGACGGCCGATTTTCCGTTCGGTTTGGTCAGTCTATTTTGTATTATTCTATTTCATTTTATGTTTTCAAGTGTTTGGTTTTACGTCGGTTTATTTATTTTATCAATAAAACATGGATTTAGTCATTACATTGACGTTACTTCAGCAAATGGAATGGTTTTGGGTCTCCATGTGAAGATGGTTGTTTTGATGGAGGAAAAACATCTCAAAAGATGATATGATGTCATGTCAGCACACGAGACTTCTCAAATGATTGAAATGGTAGAAATTCGGGAATGCAGGTTTATATATTAATTATTTTCCCCAGTATTTCACAACGTTTTCCACCAGTATTCCCCAATATTTTACTTTGTTTAATTTCCTGAGTCTCTTGACGGAAAGCCTACTGATAGAATGTCAAAAAAAAAATCAGTGAATCAACATTTCCTGAGCAAATTTTTTTTTGAGCAAGTACTCCAATACTAACCGCAACTTTAAATAGAAATAAATAAATACATAAAATAACAACATAAAAAATCTAAATAAATTTTTTAAAAAACATTACATTTTTTGGTTTTCATATAACAAGATCAAATTATTCTTTTTTTTTTTTTTTTTACAAATATCATGCATGAGCATAAACATTGTATATGAAAGCATAACAATAAACATATAAATAAAAGACCCGTATCTTGCCAAAAGGTGACCACGTGTGACTTCTTTAAGGTCACACTGAGGTGAACAGAGCTGCTATCCACCAGGAGCGACTCCTTGAGGAATATCTGCCTACGAGAGATTCCGATGAGAATCGTTCTACAGAGTAACCATGAAAAATATGTGTTTGCCTCATAACGTCACCAAATGACGTCATAATGTCTCAAGCTTGACATATCTAGAAAACACTCATCGAGGTGTTCAATTTGAGGTACTACACGATATGGTTCCTAAAACTTGAAAATTTGACCTTGGGGTCAAATATGTTTGACCTCAGGCGCTAACCATGAAGGTCAAGGCCAATCGCCACCAAAAACTAATCAGCTGAGCGCCAGACCATATACTACATTCCCATAAAGTTTGGAGACGATTCGATTAAAATTACTCAAAAAATAAGGGTTTCGTCGACTCCCCTGATTTGCGACAAAGTGACCTTGACCTTTGACCTTGATCTTCAAAATTTTGTGCGCTGAAAGGGACCTCTATAGGCCTCTGATATGCGAAGTTACAAAAATTTCCAATGATAACTGTGCTCTGCAAAGTGATTTATACGTGATTACAGACAAAAAAAAAACATATGAAGGTCAGGGCCAATCACCACCAAAAATTAATCAGCTGAGCGCCAGACCATGAACTATATTCCAATGAAGTTTGAAGACGATCCGATCAAAATTACTCAAAAAATAAGGGTTTCGTCGACTCCCCTGATTTGCGACAAAGTGACCTTGACCTTTGACCTTGACCTTCAAAATTTTGTGCGCTGAAAGGGACCTCTATAGGCCTCTGATATGCGAAGTTACAAAAATTTCCAATGATAACTGTGCTCTGCAGAATTTTTTATACGTGATTACAGACAAACAAACAAAAAATAATAATAATAATAATAAAAAAACATACAAGCTGACTAACATATCTTGCAAAAACTTCGTTTTGGCAAGATAATAACAATATATTTTGCAAGTTAACTTTGTTTCAGTGACCGGGTCATTTGGACCATGCAATCATCTAGATTTTTTTTTATCCCTGAACACTTGGGTTAATATGATGGTTCAGGGATTGATAATCATGTGCCAAGCGAGCCGTTCCTTATCAACCATTTCGTTGGAGTGCTTAAGCCTCTTGGCGAGCACTCTACAATATTCACACTGTCACTGAATACTGAATATCAATCGATTTGAACAATGTTCAGGGGCCACACTCATAGTGGCAAATACAGGGGGGTTTCCTGGTTGCCCGGAACCCCCCCCCAACCATTTTTTTTTTACCATTACAGTGGCAAACCCAGGGGTTTCCTGGTCACCCCGAACTCCTTCTAGTATGTCATATAGGCACTACCATCACCCAGGTAGGTCTCACTAGTCATGATATTTAAGATTGAAACTTGAAGTTTATTGAATTCAAGCTATTTTATTTGTAGTTATGCATTGAAATATTACATTAATTACCTTTTATATCTTTTGGCATAATACATGCATATCAAAGAATATGTGAATGTGCATTTATTTGAAAGCTGTAATAAAGTTTTCATAATGTTCATATGACTTAGATTTTCTGTTATTTGGAAACCCCCCCTACCCAATTCCTGGATTTGCCCCTGACTCACCTGCGATGGTGAGTCAGGGGCCGCGTTGTTCTGCGACCACTTCGGCATAGATAAATACTAATTAAAAAAACGAAACTTTTTCTTAACATCATGGCAGGATAGCGAAGAGGTACGCATGCTCATTCTACATGGCAGGATAGCCAAGAGGTACGCATGCTCATTCTACTCATTCTAAGCTGCCTCGCTTGGGTTTGAATCCCGACCGAGCTATTTACTATTATCCCAGTGTTTCACAGGCAGAGTGATTCATCATTGTATGTGCCGATAACCTGAATGTTTGCTGGAATCCCCCCCCCCCCCACGCCGACAACACGCTAAGCATTCGTTGGTATAAGTTATCTAAAAGTTATCGAAACGTTCTGTGTATGTTACTAATATGTTATGCATACGTCCAACTCGTTATGAATATGCCAAAAACATCAATAGTTCAGCGTACGCCAGCGTTTTACATACATTTTGATGCATTGCCATACGCTGGCTAAAACGTCAAGGTGTGACAGTCCCTTAAGGGAGAGTAGGAGGGATGGCATGGGAAAACTAGAGCGGCATGCAGTTCAGCACACACCTCCGTCAGGCTAATTAGTTTACGTTTTATATCCCACTGACAGGCCGGATCTGGATTCAGACCCGCACTAAAATCGAATCGGCTTGTTCTTGTCACATATTACCACCAAGTTTTGTAATAACTGATCCACAACTTTTTAAGATATCATGCTTGACCTAGTTTTTGGCCCCATCTCTCATTAGGGAAGAATCACTTAAATTCTTGTATCCAGATTCGGATCTTCACCAAATATAATCAATTCTTCCTTGTCACGCACCCATCCTGTCAAACAAGTTTTGTACCCCAGTATCACACCTCCGTCTCCTGAATCCTGTGGTATCTGAAGCTTACAGGCTGCCTGGAAGTTTCCCACCATGAAACAACAACCTCCGACATGTCCTCCTATCTCGAATGAGTACAACTTTATCTCACTCTGTTAGGCGCACAACCGTATGGAGTGACCATCCTTAAGAAAGCCAGAAAATATCATCTTGCAAATCTCAAGGCTGTGGAACTCACCAACCAGTCTACTTCATGTTTGCGACTTCAGAGTAGTTAATGCATGGAATAGCCTCCCCGGAAAGGTAGTGGCAGCAGAAACAGTTGATAAGTTTATGGGAATTTCTTTGTGTCTAATTTCCTTGTGCTTCCTCAAAATTATATTGGTACTTTGTGAGGTCTGTCTCTGGTGTATCATGTAAGCTCGCCCTCCATCCCTCCCTCATTTCAAACGGTATCACAACAAACGCTGTTCGATATAAGGTAGAATGCCTCAACTCAGCATTTGCCTCCGAACATCCTATACCCAACTCATTACACTCTGTCCCTATCTTACACCTGCAAACCCTTTATCTATTAGACTCTGTGTCTTCTCACCCGAGATATTAGGGACGTTCTGTTCAGCCTCGACCCTGCTTCAGCAACAGGCTCAGACGGCATCGTTTCCCATATACTTGAATCCTGTCTGCTGTGCATTTTCTCTCTTCTGCTCTCTGATCTTTGGCCTGTCTTTCATTGCCTGTTTACTGTCTACCAGGAATTCTGCTGACGTCACTCCCATCCACAAGAAGCATGAAAAAAGAAATACCATCGACTGCAGATCACTAAGATTGCTTCCAATTATAAGCAGTCATGCATGGAATCTATCATTGCTACTGACGTTGTTTTTGCTCTTTTCAAACTGTGATCTCTGACCATCAGTTCTGATCTTGTTCTGGTCACTCAACTCTGGACATGCTTCTGCTCCTCTATGAGCTATGGTTGAAGGCCTTAAATTTTAAATAATAAGTTCAGACCATCCGCCTGTGCATGTCTTGGGTATACGATGCAGCTTGCCTTCCTGTTATGCTCACCAAACTTGCTAGCAGGCAGACAGCAGCTGTATCACTGCCGATTTGGAATTGATCATGATATTCTGATATATAGAACATTAAAATCCAGGAAAATCACAAACTCACCCCTGTCACTACAGAAAGATTGCAAATGAATCCTCCCATCTATTCCTATGGTGAGCCTCCACTGGAGAGGTTCAGTTTCTTGGATTTATAGACCTCCCGCACCCAGCCATGACATCTCCTCAGCTGACCAGATATCAAAGGTGACCTCTAAAGCCAGAACAGAGAGCGGATCCTTCATCGTTCCAAATCATTCCTTGAAAATCATAACTAGTCAGTCTACAGTCTGAAGCTCAATGGAGTATTGTTCTCCCCTATAGGCTGGTGCCCCAGTATCACACCTCTGTGTTCTAAATCCTGTGTTATATAAGGCTTACAGTGTGCCTCAAAATTTCTCGCAATGAAACAACAACCTCTGGCATCTTCTCCAATGAGCCCAAAGTACAGGTCCCATTGCTCTTATTATGTGAACAGGTCAATTTGATTTTTCCTCCTTTTCTCGTGGAGCTCCTTCTGGACTCAGTGCTTCAACCATCCCTGGCAACTCCAGCATGCACATGTTCTCCCATAAATAACCTTCAACCCTTAAAATCCTTTCAACCTTCCTCGAATCTTTTGCTCCTCTGTGTGTGGAAGTGCCTTTCGCAGATTATTCAATTGCTATTGATATTCCCTCCAAGGATCCAAGCGATGTACCATCCTATCATGTCATCCCCCATCCTGACCAGCAATCTTTTCTACCCTCATTTACCTTACCTAACTCAACTCTCTTATTCACGGGTTACTCTCCCACCCCCCCTTATTTCTCTTCTGTTTTGTTGTCAGCTCATTCCCTTGATTGTTGTATCCAACTGTGGCCCCTGTGTCACTATTACCCACCCTTTTCTTTTTATTACAGGGTCTAAAGCTCATGAAGGAGCTGCAAAACACTCAAGTAGACAAATACATGACGTCACACATCACAGTGATGCAACTTCTAAGGGCACTGTAGGTACCAGCTTACTCATATTTACGATGCCACTTTTTTCCCCACAATTAGGGAAAAAATTCCTCCGCTTATCCATGGATGCCAATGATGGGCTCCATCCTTTTTGAATGCTGAGTCCCAATCGAGGAAGCAGCATATACCTTTTTTGAAAAGTCTTTTACATGCGTCGGTTAGGGTTAGAATCGAACCGCCAACCTCCCAGGCTATTAACCATTATGCCACCGTGCCTTTCATTTCCTTGCAGGTTGCTGGGCAATGAATTAACCATCTTTCATCACATCATATATGAAGACAATCTTGTAGAAAAACTCTTCCTTTTCCTTTGTACTTGGAAATTAAAGATCATCTATCAACAGAACAAGATCGGAGAACAATGTTAATCCTCACATACCATTCCACAGAGTGTGATTGTGGTATTTGTCATATGATGAGATAGTACAGAAAAACAATTCTTCTTCTTCACAGAACATTTGAAGATAACCCGACTGTGCTCGAATAGAGTGCTTCACAGGCAGGATGTTGCATCACAAAGAGCACTGTCCATAAGATGTACGTTAAGTCGGGTATCTAACTGGCATTAGTTGCTGGACGTTTAAGATCCCACGGTGTCTTTCATCAAGAGTAGGTGAGTGAGATATCGCCAGCAACCTGAAAAAATTACCACCCAAATCACCTTGAGTCGAACGTCAAACCTGCCAGCCGGTTCGTGAAAGCCTTGGGATGAAAACTTTCCCTGGCCTAAGAGATGGGAATTAAATTGGGGGTGTTAGAGAAGTACGTACTGTCGTTAGAGTCGACTTGAAACGAAGAGTCCTCGGCAACAATCAACAATGAGTTTGTCACAGAGTTGTGAATAATTAATTCCATGCAGTCTCTTGGAGGAAGTGCAGAGGCAAAATGGCGCTGACAATGAACCTCTGAATATATCCCAAAATAGTATTGTTAACCTTTGATAATGAAGGATTATTCCCAATTCCTGCCGAAAACTGCAGGTAGCAAGTGGTCTGGTCTTCCACTACTTGCTATCTCTGCAGAGCATCGTATTGTCTGGTTCCAGGAGATTCTCCACTATTTAAATAAATCCACATTCCCAGGTTGTCCTCGTTTTCACAAGTAAATGGTCATCTTTGGCTACGAGGAGGGCAACGATGATTGAGCCTTTCACGGCAAATTAATGAAGCCTTAGGCCGAGTCTTCATAAAATGTGAAAATGCGGTTTCTCAAAATAAATAATAAAACAATTCTTCATTTTAATCACAAATGTGGATCTTTCTGTTCATGAAATAACTATGCGGTAAATACCTTTGAAAATAACTGTTCACACGCATACCGTGCTCAGTTGCTCGTTGTTATATTTGCGAACTTTCAAGGCAGTGAAAACATCGAAGGATCATTTCAAATGAAGCTTTTATTGTGGTTGTACCAGTCATATGATGCAAACTTTAATATCCAGGAAAGTTCAATGACTTCTGGAATTTTTTTCAATGCACCTGAGTGTTTGGGCAAGTTTGTTTTCAAAGTCCAAGGCAAAAAGGCAGCACAACTTGAAAGAGATTGATCTGAGATCAAATGTTTCTGGGGAATTGGCGAATCTGGGGGAAACATCACCTTTGCTTGAAAACCTGCGCACATGGGTAAAACTTGGTCCCCCAAAGGCAAATGTAAATATGTAATGGTGAATTTTGGACATTCAGGTGAAAGCAAGCTGAATAAGAGCTCGATTGTCCAGAGCTGATCCTAAATGGAATCTGCAGTGCAGCTCCAGAAACTTGGAAGCTGATAACCTGGAATTTGCAAGGATGAAATGCAGGAATGCGTTACAGACTTTGAGTCATGAGTATACTGACTACTCCACCCCCCCCAAAACCTGCTACCGTCCCACCCCCAACGTCTTGTTTTTCAATCCTGGGCTCGTATCAAATTTAGATACGTAATTAAATCATCAGATGACAAAACTCAAGAGGCCCAACAGCATCCTCACATTCCTCATGTGGCTGACCTCCAAGCTTCCTTGAATCTCATCCTCCATTTTCTGCTAGTGAACTGATGAACTTGAAAAGACTTCTGTCATCAACTTTATGGTCACCATTCAAAGTGGTACGTATGAGCACTGGACTAACCAAGGTTACCTATATGAGAGATCATAGGAAAATGGTCACCTTGTAATATACTGAGGAGGTGTGATATAATAGCGAATGACAACTTACTCCATGTTGTCACAGCTTAGAGAAAAGCACATAATTTTCAAAAACAGAAAAAAAATGAGAGGGCTATGAAGGCAAAGCTTTATGAAAGTTCCTTGAATGATAATATTGGTGAGAATTATGATCGTTGGTGGCTACGAACATTGTGATGTATGAATGGAAGATCAGGTTCGCTCCGCCGCTTGTTATTCGGTTGGCAGCAGCAGCATTCAACGGCGTCTCTGGATGGGATAGGAGAAAAACATTAGGTTTTACACTAAGACCGAGATTACAGAAATCGGACAGTTTGTAACAATTATTTTCCTGTTTTCATTTGCATGAAACCAAATCCAGCGAAGATGTCAATTTCAAAATATTCAAACACATCCCACCTT
This sequence comes from Eptatretus burgeri, assembly GCF_056783735.1. Classification (NCBI taxonomy): domain Eukaryota; kingdom Metazoa; phylum Chordata; class Myxini; order Myxiniformes; family Myxinidae; genus Eptatretus; species Eptatretus burgeri. The sequence goes on along the minus strand of NC_140977.1, from coordinate 36,663,921 downwards.
TTCAGGTGATTTTATGTACCCAAGCTTTTCATTGAATGTTGGTTCTGCTGAAGCAGTTTCTTGGCAAGGGTTATACTGGGTGCCATTGTCTTCCCAGAGTTGTTTGTCCATGCTCTATACTTTCAATGCTGAGCATCACGCAAGGAAGCAACAGGTACCATTTCAAAGTCTTTGGTAAGACTCGGCTGGCTTTTTTAACCACCGACCTCCCAGACACAGAGCAGACCCTCTCACCATTACACCATCGAGTATCCCACCTTTACACCATTTTGCATATTTCACTGAAATAGATGATGTCTCCCACAGGTGGCAAGTTGATGGCTCTCCATTTTAAACAAGGTTAAACCTGGTCTTGTTCCTCATCCTCTCTCCAACCTCTGCCTCCCTAAGCTACCCCTGGTCATATGCATTCCTCAAGAAACCCTCACCTGCTCATGCTTCCAAAGTACAAGCTGATTGCCCACCTGTATTCATTCATCCCTCCATTCTCCCAATTTACGATTAGCCTCCTTGCATTGTCTCATGCTGTTGTCCCATGCTGCTCACTTCAGTGTTTCAAAATAGCTGCCATCACCACCTCATGCATTCACCCATGCACATCCATGATCTCTTCTGCACATGCTGATTCTTTCCCAATCTGTTCCTCACCATGTCAATGTTATTAGTTTTTGTGTTATTCCTCCTTTCGTTCTTGTGTAGGTCCACATTCCATGGATGTCATTGACAATTTAGCATGGATATATCAGACGAGGTGTTCTTATATCTTTACTAGCAGGGTATGCGTACCCATTGAAAGCACCAACGAACTGTGCTTGCTTCCCTATTGTCTCAGGTCGCTCACCTGCATTTGTTTTTTTCATTCATTTATTTTCTTTCTTTTTTTGTCATTTATTTATATTTTCATTTATGGATGCATTCCAAGGGTTCTGTGATTTTTTTTCCTGTTGGATAGCCTTTGATGTCCATCAGCACGTCAAATTACCATGCTTCCCAATTGTCTCGGGTCACTCACCTGCATTTTTCATTTATTTATTTTATATATTTATATTTTCATATATGAATGCTTTCCAACATTTCTGTGATTTTTTTCGGCTTCAATGACGGTCGGTAGGTAAAATTTAAGCTTTCTACATCACTCGGAAGGTCCCGAACTTTAACATCAGTCAGTGATTAGAATGAGCTTTGTGTGTGTGTGTGTGTGTGTGTGTGTGTGTGTGTGTGTGTGTGTGTGTGTGTGTGTGTGTGTGTGTGTGTGTGTGTGTGTGTCATATATATGTATATATATGTGTATATATATATATATATATATATATATATATATATATATATATATATATATATATATATATATATATATATATATATATATATATATATAAATATATATATATATATATATAGTGTTACGGCTGTGGAAATTCGCAGAACACCGTAAAGGTCCTGAGATCAGTTAGATCGATAAGTCTGTGTTCAGTTAGATTTCCCCACCATTGTTTAATGGGATTTATTCGTGTCACAGGTCTGTGATCTTTGAAATTGCCGTTTTTCTTTCACTCTCGTTATTTTGGACCACCACCACCAACATCGCTCTCAAACAACTGCTTCAGACCCACCGTCCTTCCACCACCACAACCACACGCACCTCTCAACAAAGCACGCCATCCTGATCACCTTAACCACAACCCTCATAACCACACCACTACGTTTCCACCTCGGCGCACGGTTGCTAGAGGCCTGGCCTTCGTCGAGGGAAAGCAGGCGGCCCCCGTTCCCCTCCTCCCCTGGACGAATGGTGCCTCCATGGTGAATTCCACCCTGCTGTGGAAGAAGACAACCACAGCGGGGAGGGAGCGCCCCTCATTTGGTGGGAAAACGCTTCGTTCGGGAAGGTTCCCGCATGTTCTAGAAGATTCCCACATGTTCTGGAAGGAGGGCGGGGCGAGAGCGGAGGGGTGGAGCGGGATAATAAAAAGGACGCACGGAGTGTTTGTTCTCTCTCTCGGTGGTTGCTGGCTCGCTCTCAGGCATTCGTTCTCTCTCACTCGGGCGTTCGTTCTCTCTCTCGGTGGTTGCTGGCTCGCTCTCGTGCGTTCGTTGTCTCTCTCGGGCGTTCATTCTCTCTCTCGGTGGTTGCTGGTGTTGTCGCGGCCTCTGGATGCCAGGGATGGACCTGTGCTGCTTCTGCGGGAGCTGGGTGAAGATCGGGGCTCGTGTCCGAGTGGGGAGCTGGGAGTAGCCAGTCGGCGGAGGTTCGGGCGTCGTGAAAGAGATGCGAGCTGGAGGAGCAGCCTTACCTGCTGTGTCACGCAAACCGCGCGTTCGTGTGGAGAGAGCCGGAGAGAGCTCGCCGGCCGCTGAGAAGGGCCTGGGCTCAACCGCGGCTATGCGAGCCACCGTGGGGAAGGAGCATCGCGGGTCGCCCAAGCCAGTGACCACGAGGGTGCAGGTAACCTGCAACGGTCTCGTGGGACTCGTTCGGTCTGCCAAGTCCCACGCCATAAAGACCCAAGAGGTCCAAGGTCCAGTCTGACCCCATTACCTTTGATGGGGTCTTTCCTGCTTTTCTTTGAACGAATGTTGTAGTGCCGTGTCTTGCGAAGTAAAACTGTGTAAGTGACCCCATTGATAATTGCTTATAGTCGGTTGTAGTGTTTTTACCTTGCTTGTGTCTTGTCCCCTTCCCCCATTGACTGCATGATTGTTTGTATATGTGCATCTGTGTAGTAAATAAATGTGTTTGTGTGAATGTTACCCCGTTTGTCGTGTCATTTTCTCCTTATTGAACTGCCATGTTGTTTCTCAGAATAGTAGTGGGTTTTTAAATGGAATCGGGTCCGGCGAGGTCTGGCGATAATACCCCGCTCGGTTATCCCAGAACGGAACGGACTGCTTAAGCGGTTCGTGTCCAAGCAGGCCATCGTCGAGGTATGGTCCCTCGGTAGGTTACTCACGCGGGTACTTAGGTATATCGATATTCGGCGATTGACCCTATTTCGCACGGGTAGAATATGGACTGGGCCGTGGTAGGATTATAAACCCACCCATGACTGGCTTCTGGCGTTGTTCCAGAAAGTCATGATTGAATTTCCGTTCGGTGGGCGAGCGGCCGTTATTAGTTCACGCGGTCACTCACACGCTGGGCGGGCGTAAATTCGTAACAATATAGTGTTACGGCTGTGGAAATTCGCAATACACCATAAAGGATCCTTAGATCAGATATATCGATAAGTTCATGTGTAGTTAGCCCACACCAGTTGTTTAGAGGGGTTATGTGATTCATTCGGGCTGCGATGCTTTAGTTAGCCGTTTTTCTTTATCTATCGTTATTTTGAGCCACCATTGCCACCAACCTCCACGCAAACAACAACCGCCACCAACTACGCCACAACGCCCACCACACTCACATGACCCCCACAACAATCACCGCCATCTTCGCCACTACGCCCGCTTACGAACGCCATCCTCTGCGGACCAAGGTAAGACGGTTTCCGCACCACGGAAACCATCTGAAAAGGATTGGCAGATCAAAAGCACTTGTGAAGCCTGTGGGGTTTTTCCCGCCATTTTTCCCTGAGCTTGGTGTGAAGGGGAGGGTGGGGCAGCTCGCTCCCGATTGGTGGATGCGCGGTGTGACGCGATCAGGGAGGAGGAACACCCCCTGTCGAGACCTTTCTCAAAACGCCTCGAAGAGGGGTGGAGCGAAGAACAGGGCAGAGCCCTGCGCTACAAAAGGGGGCGGACGAGGAGAGTTCAGGGCGCGCTTGATCCCTTTGTACATGACGGTGTGGTGAGAGAGAGAGGAAGCTCCTGCTCGAGAGTTCCTGGTCGGAGGGTCAGTCGGAGTCGGTGCAGTCCCGAGACCCCGCTGGTGGGACGGAGCATCTGCCATTCCCCTCTCTCGGCCCCAAGTATCGACGGTTTCTTCCCCCCCCCTCCCCCCGTCCGTCCGTCCGTCCGCACCGAGATAGTGCCGGAAAACGCCGTTCGTTCCCTAAAACCCCGTCTGTGGCGTCGAGCGGCCAACACGTGCCGACGTGAAGCACGAGCTCACCTACCATGCCGGAGGAGCTGAAAGCTGAGGGCACGGGAGAAGCACTCGGTGCGCAAAAAGGGAAGTTGCCACTTTTGTTTCTTTGGGTTTTGTGTAAATGTGTGTGTGTGGCGCCAGTCCGTCAACTTTAGACCTGCATAAGTGCCAGTGTTATTATTATATTCGGTTGTAGCTCTGCGTTTTGTTCTTGCCTCTGTATACCTGCATGATTAATTGTTGCTGACTGGAAATACGTGCTTCCGTGTGTCGCGCATTAAATGTGCTTGTCCAATTGTTCTCCCGTTTCGCTTCGTCCTTTCCTTTGTTGAATCTCCATCTTGCATCACGTAAGGGATTGGTAGTGGGTTTAAAATACCTGGTAAGTGATCCCGGTAAAATACCCGGTAAGTGGGCCATAATCTGAACCGTCAAGGTCGACGATAACTCCGCTCGGTTATCCCTGTAGCACGGAACGAGCCGCTGAAGCGGTTCGTATCCAGAGTCGACCTGTGGCGTGGTACAACCCCTCGGTAGGTTACCCGTAAGAGTACTTAGGTGCAGTGGGGAGAACAAGTATTTGATACCTTGCCGATTTTGCAGGTTTTCCCACTTACAAAGCACGTAGAGGTCTATAATTTTTATCATAGGTACACTTCAACTGTGAAAGACGGAATCTAAAACAAAAATCCTGAAAATCACATTGTATGATTTTTAAATAATTAATTTGCATTTTATTGCATGAAATAAGTATTTGATACATCAGAAAAACAGAACTTAATATTTGGTACAGAAACCTTTGTTTGCAATTACAGAGATCAGACGTTTCCTGTAGTTCTTAACCAGGTTTGCACAGACTGCAGCAGGGATTTTGGCCCACTCCTCCATACAGATCTTCTCCAGATCCTTCAGGTTTCGGGGCTGTCGCTGGGCAACACAGACTTTCAGCTCCCTCCAAAGATTTTCTATTGGGTTCAGGTCTGGAGACTGGCTAGGCCACTCCAGGAGCTTGAGATGCTTCTTACGGAGCCACTCCTTAGTTGCCCTAGCTGTGTTTTGGGTCGTTGTCATGCTGGAAGACCCAGCCACGCCCCATCTTCAATGCTCTTGTTGAGGGAAGGAGGTTGTTGGCCAAGATCTCGCCATACATGGCCCCATCCATCCTCCCCTCAATACGGTGCAGTCGTCCTGTCCCCTTTGCAGAAAAGCATCCCCAAAGAATGATGTTTCCACCTCCATGCTTCACGGTTGGGATGGTGTTCTTGGGGTTGTACTCATCCTTCTTCTTCCTCCAAACATGGCGAGTGGAATTTAAACCAAAAGGCTCTATTTTGGTCTCATCAGACCTCATGACCTTCTCCCATTCCTCCTCTGGGTCATCCAGATAGTCATTGGCAAACTTCAGATGGGCCTGGACATGCGCTGGCTTGAGCAGAGGGACCTTGCGTGCGCTGCAGGATTTTAATCCATGATGGCGTAGTGTGTTACTTATGGTTTTCTTTGATACTGTGGTCCCAGCTCTCTTCAGGTCATTGACCAGGTCCTGCCGTGTAGTTCTGGGCTGATCCCTCACCATTCTCATGATCATTGAGGCTCCACGAGGTAAGATCTTGCATGGAGCCCCAGAACGAGGGAGATTGACTGTTATCTTGAACTTCTTCCATTTTCTAATAATTGCGCCAACAGTTGTTGCCTTCTCACCAAGCTGCTTGCCTATTGTCCTGTAGCCCATCCCAGCCTTGTGCAAGTCTACAATTTTGTCCCTGATGTCCTTAGACAGCTCTCTGGTCTTGCCCATTGTGGAGAGGTTGGAGTCTGATTGATTGAGTGTGGACAGCTGTCTTTTATGGAGATAACGAGTTCAAACAGGTGCAGTTAATACAGGTAATGAGTGGAGAATGGGAGGGCTTCTTAAAGACAAAACTAACAGGTCTGTGAGAGCCAGAATTCTTACTGGTTGGTTGGTGATCAAATACTTATTTCATGCAATAAAATGCAAATTAATTATTTAAAAATCATACAATGTGATTTTCAGGATTTTTGTTTTAGATTCCATCTTTCACAGTTGAAGTGTACCTATGATAAAAATTACAGACCTCTACGTGCTTTGTAAGTGGGAAAACCTGCAAAATCGGCAGTGTATCAAATACTTGTTCTCCCCACTGTATATCGACTTTCGGCGATTCACCCTATTTCGCGCGGGTAGAATGCGGACTGGATTCTGGTGAGGTTAAACCCCCACCCGTGACTAGCTCCTTGGCAATAGTTCCAAGAGGGTCACGACTGAATTGTCCGTTCCGGTGGGCGACGCGGTCGCCATTCGAGTCAATCGGCCGATCGCACGCCGGACGGGCCAGAATTCGTAACTATATATATATATATATATATATATATATATATATATATATATATATATATATATATATATACATACACACACACACACACACACACACACACACACACACATCAGCGGAAAAGCTACACCCCATCGATGATGCAAAAACGTCTACGCTTGGCAAAGCCGAAGACTACATGGTTGAGCACTGCATTCTTCACAAGAACTACATAACTAACGGAAGTAAATATCCCAGACAAGAATTTACAGTCACGCTTTGGTATCACAGCAAACTGACATTCCTCCAAGTAAATGATACATTTCCTTCCCTCTCACTCTTGCACGACCCTAGATATTGAATACAAAATAAGATGTAAAAATATGTCAAAACAAGCTCAAATGAGCTAAGATCCTCGTCCTCTTAATGATGACGTCATTGTGATGTATCAGGTTTGTGATAAATTATCTGTGCTAATGCCCAGCTTGATTCCCACAAACAAAATTCAAACAGCTTGCCTAGTTTTGGAGATAATGGTATTGGCGAAATTCGCCAATAATCCATTCGCGGCGATATTATGACATCAACTTTTTTTTGAGGAAGAATTTCCAACATCGGAGATGGTTACTGCCTGCGCGTGGGCTTTCTGCATATACATGGCAAGTTTGACGAAGATCCGATGAAAACTCTGGGTTGTGAAACAAAAATTATCAAAAAATAGGAATGACGTCATAGTGACATATCATATGTGCAGAAATTCATCTCTGTTAATGCCCTGTTCGATTCCCGCAAACAGAATACAAAAAGCTTGCCCAGTTTCGGAGATATTTTTTTCGGCGGTTTCCATTTGTGGAGATGTTTTGACGTCATAACTTTTTTTCTCGGAGGAATTTTCAAAATCGGAGATGGTTACTGTCTGCGCAGGGTATTTTTTACATATATATGCCAAGTTTCAGGAAGTTTCGATGAAAACTTTAGGCTGTGAAACAAAAAAGTCCACAAGAAGAAGATGAAGAACAACAACGTGAGAAGAACAACAACGTGAGGATCCTGGAGATCCTCCAGGAGGATCTAAAAACGTTAACCAAGCAAGCAAAACCCTCTTACCTGTCGAATTTATCAATATAACGCATGTGAGGCTGCACAGTCCACTTGCGTTCATTGTAGTTGTGGTTCCAACGCGAAGACTCTCTTCTCTGGGCGAGAACCTCGGTGGATGTTCCAAGGATGATCAACAAGAGAAGCGTCGCGTGCAAAACCATCACCTTCATTATCCTGCAAAGAGAACATCTTTCTTAAATCGAGGTACCCTTTACAAAAAATATACAATAAAAAATATAAAATATCTCCAGCACATGATTCCCAATGGGATTTCATGAGATTGTCATGAGAATTCCCAATGAGATCGGTTGAGAAATGCAGATCAGACGTTTTGTAATGGCATCGATATTAGTGAATAAGAATAATATTTGCTCACAAATGAAAGTATAAAAATATATAGCTTGTCCTTATTTATTTATTTATTTATTTATTTATTTATTTTCCTTCTTTTCCAGAATGTGTCGAGAGGTAAAGCTGTTGGTTACAAAGGAAAAGGCAATTATAAACATTGATGATGAAATGAGATGCGTTTACAAAAAAAGGGAAGATGTCCTGACGATCGTCAACCCAACAGCGAACTTGGAGCACGTACAGGGGGAGCACCTGGCTCTCAACACCGTGATTCGCAGTGCAACCCCTTTTTGTAAGCATGTCGAAGTGCCCTGAGGGCACGATTCGTTTCATGTGCCTTCAGGGCGCATTGGGAATGACAACAACGCCACGCCACGCCACGTCACGTCATCACGTTTGACGTCATCGCTGACCGAGTTCAGGAGGAAAAAGACTGTCAGCCAAAGAACGGCTAACATAATAACAGCATCACAGGATTGACAGCTGAATACATTTTGTCTCTCCTCTACTTTTTTCGAACACACTTCTACCCCTCCCCCCACTCTGGTGAAGGTATGTGTAGTTGGATTGTAGTGCGACTGAATTGGGAGATATTGTTGCCTTTTTGGAGATGAGCCTTTCACCGAGGGTACTGTAGCCCACATGGTTGAAGTCAATAAATCTATCACTTTCCCATCTCAGACAGGTCGGTGATCTCTTTGTCTTCTCCCACCTCTTTTCTGGTTTTGCACTCTTTGCTCTTTCCATGCTTTGTCCCCCCCCCCTCAAGGTTCCTGCTAGGCAAACATGGTCCACCATCAACCCCCTTCTTGTGCAACTACCTAAATCTAGGATCACTGCTAACCTCCACTCATCTGTTCCTCTTTTCCCCCACCTGTGGAACCAACTTCCATATTCTCTTCAATCTCATCATTCCTTCCAGGTGTTCAAGACAGCTGTTCACCACCACTTCACATCATGCCCAATCCTAAACCATATATTTTCTTTCTCCGTTAATCTACGCAACCTCCAATCCCACCTCTTTCGAAATTTCCAGTTTTTCCTTCCTGAGAGTTTGCTTCTGTATCCATATTCCACTGCATCTTCCCCTACCGCTCTTTCCTACGCGCATCCCTTGTTTGTCCATCTCTATCTATGTTGTCCCACAGCACTGCTGTTAGCCTTTCCCCCTCTCTTTCTCCGATTCCTTTTGTTCTGTTGCATCCTTATTCGTTCATTGTTCTAGCTCTTTCATGAGCCTTGACTTTGTATACAAAAATTTTAATGCAATAAGCCCATAAACAGACCATATCCTGTGCGTTTTACACACTGTGAAGAGCCTCGACGAGGAGTGCTGAACCCTGCTGTGAACGTAATGAATCGTAACAGAACGACATTTGTGGAACAAGAAAAGACAGCATAAAGTGTTATTTTTTTTCCAACAACGTCTGAACCTCGTGGAAGGGTTTGTATGCATATTACATTTCGAATAAATATATATTAGGGAACTTTGACATACATTTCAAGGACATAAGGAGAAAATGAGGAAATCAACAAAGTTTATGGGATTTGAACCTACATTTAGGGTATCATGAGTTCTGGAACAAAATAAAAGAAAGTTAGTCCATAGAAGATAAGTAAATTGTTAAAACAGGTTAATGCAAGGTAGGGATATGGCACAGACATGACGGACCAAATTGCTTCATCTTCTGTCTTAAGTTTCCGCATGAAAACGTTTATCATGTCCACCTCGCTTTCAAGATGTGTAGCCTGGGTTGGAATCTCGACTGAGATCTAAAGTGTAATCCTGGGGTACATCAATGTTTGGCCCATCCATCGGATGGACAATGACAAATCTGTTAAGCGGTTCTGGAGAAAAAGATTTTTTAAATTTTCAATCCAATATGGCTGCCAGACCACATGACTGGTGACTTCATAAATTTAATTCTTCACGAACCTCAGGTCATAAACCAGATATATGAAGTTGAAGATTATTCAGATAATGATTGAGATTCAACCAATTATGGCTGGAATACCACTTCACCGATGATGTTATCCTTATCACACTATATACCCCATGGGGAGTTGATGACATACTGTATGTCAAGTTTCAATTTTTTTCGTTGAGCAGTTTCGGAGAAGAAGATATCCAATTTTTTTTTTCCCTTTAATCCAATATGGCTGCCATACAATGTGACCTATGACACCAGAGTTAGCAATAAAATATTTTCCATGGGGAGTTTCTCCTATGTTTAACATTTTGCATTGATCAGACACGTGGTTACAGAGGGAAAAATATGTAGGCATGACCACACGGGTGTTACAGTAGTCTCACAACCCCTTCGGGGTGAAATCAATAAGAAGTGGTGAGAGTACAACAGAAGAGGTAATCCCAGAGATAAGGAAGTACTTATTTTGGAACAAGCCCAACAAAGTGGTATGGTCTTTTTAGCATTCCCATCTGAGCGTATAGCTCTGTCATGTTAAAAGTCTCGGTTCAAATCCCATATTAGAAGTCAATGTCTGTTGCCAAACAGAACGCTTTTGTCCGATTATTAGGAGGGTTGTTTGGAAAGTTCTTGCAATGTTTTCAGTGAAGGTGATTTGGGCAGGAATTTATAATTCGTTCAGGGTGCCGGCGATAACTCGCCAACATTTTGGGAAGGACAATGTGGGATGTTTAACGTCCATCAAATCTGCAAAATTATTGAAATCTGCATTATGCTTTTGTCATTCTCTCATTTCAATCTGTGCCACCTGCAAGTGAACAACTCACCCTCAGGATGAAGTTTGAGCTGGGAAACAGTGTTGTGCGTGTGAATCATCGAAGCTTTGCAGGTGTGCAATTGACAGATGGAATTTCTTCATTACCTTTTTTGCATGTTTCGATTGAGCCACAAATAATAGTTAATTTAAATTCAAGGAAACAAGCTGGTTCTTGCTCTCTCGTGCTGCTGCAGGTGTAAAAATAAACAACGCATAGGATAAACATCAACGTTTTTAAAGTAATATCTGTCTTTCCACCATCTGACATTGGAACAAAGTTCTGTACCTGTCCAATTCATGAAACAAACAGCAAAGGGATTTCAGATGATGCTTCTTAAAAGATTCACACACAAATAAATAACAATAAATAAACATCAACAAATAAACATAAATAAGTGAACATAATAAAAAAATAAAAGAACATAATAAAAAATAAACATAAATAAATGAACATTAAAAAAAACAAACATAAATGAACATCATAAAAAAGCAGAAATAAATAAACAAACATAAATAAATAAATAGACATGAATAACAAGAATATGAATTCAAATGTAACTATCATACAACGACACTCGGTGGAGCACATACCTCCACCAGGCTGAACAGTTCACTTTTTTGTATTCAACTGATAGGCCGGATCTGGATCAGGATCTCCAAATTCTAATCAGCTTGTTGTTGTCACGTAACCAACTCATCCACCAAGTTTCGTCGGAAACCATCCATAACTTTTTGAGATATCCTGCTCACAAAGAGACAAACAATCAAACAGGGTTGAAAACATAATCTCCATCTACCTTCAGTGGCGGAGGTAGTTGGTGTTTCATGAGAAGCCTGTGGCTCCTGGTTGCATCATTATCTGGTGCTCGCGAAGCGAATAGTCGGGTTAGGCGAATAGTCCCGCACATGTGTACATACATGCATGTCTGCATTTTGTTATTTAATTTTCTCTGGAACCACTTGTCGGATTGACATGGAATTTTCTCCACAGGTGTGACATATAGAATGTTTTAATGATAATTATGACATCATTGTTCACATAGTTCAGCAGCCATATTTATCGAGGACGAACAGATCGAGGAGAAACTTTGCAAGTATGACCACCTATCCATGAGGAACAAAAATTCCCCACCTATGACATCATAGGTCATATAGTTTGGCAGCCATATTGGATTTACCTGAAAACCTTTTAAAATCCTCTTCTCCAGAACGCCTGGACAGATCGAGGTGAAACGTCACACACATGTTCCCCAAGCTTTGGGATACCAGGGTGTTCATGAATAATTGATAGGTCACATGGCTTGGCAGCCATGTTTGATTGAAGGAAAATATGAAAAAAATTCTCTCCTTGAACTGCTGCATTAATCGGTTTGAGGGGATGGATGGGTTTTCGACATGGTGGTTGCTTATTTGTAAGGACTGGCATCTAGCATGAGGTGGTTGCAAGGATATACCAGCAAATTTTTTTTAAAATGAATAATTTACATTGTCCTCTGTGATTAACCTGCAAAAATAATTCATTTTGGATGTAATTTGGAATCGCTGCTGTTCTTTGTGATTATAGAGTCTTTTGACTAACTTTCATTGTGACTAAATCGGTGTTTTCTGTGACGCTTCACTTCTGTAAGAAAATCAAACCTTCACCTGTTGAATTTAAGATCTACAAACTATTTTCCACACCCTGTTAGAAGTGTTTAGCATCTTGGATATCACTTGGAAATAACATTATTTAATCGTTGTGTATGAAGAGGACTTCTCTTTAAGATAAATTTCGAAAACGAAATTAGAGCTTCACTACCAAAAAACAAAAACAAAAACGAACATTGCAATACCAAGGCAGCAACAGGTGTTGCCACTTTGAGGATATTGTCTTTTAGAAGGGGGTGTAAAGCTGACTCTTCCCTTTGTATTAAAGATTTGGTTGTCAACGATTTCAAGGAAGTTATTGAAAAGATCAAGCAATAAGAGTGTGGGGGTGTGAGACCCCCATTGTATCTTCCAATGATAATATTTGTTGATCCAATCTATAAAAATGGAGGATCTCTTTGGCATTAATGATTTATTAATAAACATTAATGAAAAAGATCAAACAATATCTTCAACAATCTTCGATATAACAATACGCTCGCTCATCAGTCCGTCCATCCATCTGTTTGTGTTTCACATTCCATTCCACCAATTGGTAGGACAGTTCACCTGACTCCACCCACAATTTAACTTGGAAATAAAATCATACAGTCGCCATGTTGGTGCTTACTGCTATGTGAAGTCAAAGACAAATTCGGAACTGTCATATTCACAATCGCCATATCCTCCCTGAAAGTTTTCCCTTCCGCGTAAAACGACCAAAGTGACAGTCAAAATGATTTTGATCCAATAGGTGTCACGGTCCAGCAGGTGTGCAGACCAAAGACTCTTAGCCTAGATACTGCTCATGTGTAAGAATTTTTTTCCAAATTTCTCTTAGGCGAGGATTCAACGATACCAGCGACCATTAGGAATGGGTTTATACATCAAATAAACATCACAACTGGGCCGTAAGTGTGTCGGGGGCAATATCCCACGTCACCCTTGACGTCATGGCTGGAAGAAATCACGTATGAGTCTATGAGGCCCCAACACATACGTTTCTAGCGAGGTACCCATGCTATGTACGGGTGGGAGCCGAAGATCTCAAGAACAAAATGTTTTCAGAAATTTTATGAAAACTCCCACCCACTTTCGGACAGGTGCAGAAAGGCCAGGTTAAGACACTCGAGGGCCCTGGGCACTGTATATGTAAAGCCCCCCGCCCCCCTTTGCAATGACCAAAAAATTCCTAATTTAAAATAAAAGCCAAATTTATTGAAATAGCGATTACATGAGGAGGTGGTGCATCATTTCTGTGATAAATCTTGTCAGAGGTTTGTATGTTGTCGGTAGACATGTTATTGGATGATATTTTGTAGGTATTTAGGTTTCTTCTAATTTTGAGATAAGGAAGAAGTTGCCCTCTGTGAGCTACCATTCATCCATTCATAGTTAAAAACTGTCTCTCATGACAGCAACCTGGGAAATAATTACACAATGAAACAATAATAATTCATGATGAAATCTCTAGTTCTAAATACTAAAATAAATAAATCCTTGTTTGTTGACAAAATACACACATTACAGGTGGACAACGGAAACGGTTGTAAAAGTGGTTGTAAAAGTAAAAGAGCAATTGGCTGTAAACAGGACGTCTATTTGCCAACAGTGGGCCAACGATGGCCCACCTGAGAAAATCATGTCGGCCTAAGATAGGGGCTGATGTTGGCCTAAAGTCAGTGTGTTGCCTGAGTTATCACACATTTAGAGTTGTCTATATAAGGGCTGCTCCATCCATCCAACCATCCATTGGGACTACAATCTGTACTCTGTGAGACCATACTCTGTGGTGGTGCTGCCTAAGCAGTCTCCTGGGCTATTGAACACAATCTTGGATGGATCGCCACTCCAACACAGGATACTCAAATGGCTCAATCATCCCAGTAAGCTGGTACCCATTGAGATTGGACAAATAACGATCAAATGTATCACGGCCAAACAGACAGACAGACAGACAGACAGATACCAAATTGCGTGCAGTATTTTAATATGATAATGGTTGAGTATCGAAGAGAAACTCTTCTGTACAATTTACTCTCTCAAACGATACAATTTTCCGTTTTGCCCTCAGTTTGGATTTTATTCCACATTTCACATGTTTCACAACTGATTAACAAAAAAATATATCATGAGATGAATAAATAATTATTTTTCATTTGTACAAAGAGCCAAGCCAGAATGCAGAAGGGAATGGTTATACAGTAACTATGCAGCTGGTAACGAAGTAATGATTTGTTAAGCATTCTCAATATACATGTTATATTTGAAATGCAGACAATAAGTTTTATTATACGATAAATATTTAATCTCATCGTTAATGAGCATAATCCAAGAAAGGCAGAGGAAACATGAAGAAAAGCTTTTCTTTAACAATATGTCCACTCGGCTCAATATCTTTCGAGTTTAAACTTTATCAAATTATTTCAAACTGTGTCCATTTGTTATGGTCTCAGAGGGCCGAGGTTGTAACCACCTGCAAGTGTAGAGCTTACGTTCAGGATTGAGGTGCGAGGAAACGATGTTGTGTGTTTATGTGAATCATTGAAGCTTTGCAGGTGTGTCATTTGCAGATGGAGTGTCTTGATTTCCCTTTCTGGTGCCGGAGGTGAAAAAAAAAAACAATGTATGGGGTAAACAGCTATGCTTATAAAAACAAGTTCGAATTGTGAACATAACCCATGGGAGTTCATTCGTACAACTCTCAGGTGAGCGATAGCAAGGACGACAGATAGTTTTGAAATTTGGTAAGATTTTCATCGTATCAGAAAAAAAACCCAGAAAACCTCACAAGAGTGAGGCTAGTTTCATATCATCATTTGCGACTTAATTTTGTGTTGAGCATCGTCCAGTGCATTTGATATATATTTATATTTTAATAACAATTTTAAGAAAATTGGCCAAAAGGGCCGCTTCTCCGCCCAAAGGGCCGCAATTGCACTTTAGCCTCAGTTAATGCCTGGGGAATGGTCTCTCGAATATACCTGTCAAGTTTGGTTCAGTTCTGTTTACAAACAACCGAGAAATATCAAAAAAAAATTAAATGGGCCTCGAGGGCTGTTTGTCGGCCTAAAGGGCCATAATCTCACTTTGGGCTCAGTTATTGCCTGCAGAGTGACCTCAAGAATATACCTGTCAAATTTGGTCTGGTTTCTTTCACGAAGAACCGAGAAATAACAATTTTTAGAAAATGGACCGAAAGGGCTGTTTCTCGGCCCAAAGTGCCGGAATCGCACTTTGGGCTTACTTACTGTCTGGGAAACGGTCTCGAGAATATACCTGTCAAGTTTGGTTCGGTTCCGTCCACTAATACCTGAGAAATAATAATTTTAAGAAAATGGGCCAAAATGGGCCGTTCCTTGGCCCGAAGGGCCGCAATCGCACTTTGTGCTCAGTTAATGCCTGTGCATATGTGTCTCGTATATGCCTGTCAATTGTCATTGAATTCTGTTCACGAATAATGGAGAAATAGACGTTCAAATGAACTGTACACAAGAAAAGAGAGAACACGAGGCTGGAAGACCCCACGGACCCCTTGGGGTAAAAACACGAACTTAGAAATCCCTTTTCCTCGATCATGTGATGAGTAGCCATAGCTATATACCTCTCTTATTAATGAAACAATCACCATGAGAGGTTTAAGTTATACTTTTTAAGTCGCTATCATGATGCAAACATAAATCAATGAACGTAAATAAATAACCATAAATAAGTAAATATCAATAAATAAGTATAATTTGGCCAAGGCTGAGCAAGACCGACTTCCGGTTCCAGGTTTAGAGCTTCGAGAGGTCTCCTTAAGGGCTCTCTGCTGTCGTTCTCAAAGTTAAGTTTCCGGTCTTTATTTGTCCCGTTTTAACTCTTTAATTTTCTCACCTACATGTTACTGTGTGTTCCTGGTTCGGTTTTGTTTCAAAAATCGTGCTATTTTGTGAGTTTTTGTCGATGTTCTTACCGGGTGTTTGAGGCCTCGGCCTTGGCCTCGGCTTCAGGCCTTCCGGTCCCCCTCGGTGTTCGATCGTTTTTTTTGTTATTTTTTTCTCCCAATTACCTTCAATTTCTATCCTCCCCACTTTCCCAACGAATCTCACTATTTCTTAACTTAAAAAAATAACAACAACAATATGCTAACTTTCTCCTGATTCTTATTCTTATTCTTATTCTTATTCTTATTCTTATTCCTCCTCCTCTTCTTCCTCGATTTTTTTTTCCACAACACTTCCATGACCTAATCTGTTGAAAACTCTCTCAAACATTAATAATAATAACAAAAACGATCTTATAATGCTTCATCTTCCTCTCTCACACATGTGGTACTCTTTACTGTTTCATAATGCACTACTCTTCTGCTATTTTAACAGACTGCTCTCATTTCGACCTCTCTTTCATTCCTTGCCTAAAAAATCCAACTATTACAGCGCTTCTTCTCTCCATTCCATGAATTCGCCTTTATTGCATCCATCAAGAATTGTGTTAAATCGCATCTCTGACCTAAAACTTTTAAAAACCACAATTTGCCATGGATGTTCGCTTTCCATCAACCATTCTTTTTTTCCAACTTCAGTGCCAACTCACCCCCTCACCCCTCACTCTCACTCTCAAAGCAACCATCCCACTCTTCTCCCTCCAAGCCTCCCTCTCATCTCTCTCAAAAATTCCCCCCTCACCTTTCTCCCAACTTTCATCCCCCTCACTCTTCCTTCTCAAAGTTGCCCCCCCTCTCATCCACCAAGCTGCCTCCCTCCATTGCCCTCTCTCCTCCATCTCTTCACTCCACCTCCTCAAATCCTCAACTGCCTTCTTCCCCCTCTCTTGTCCCCCTGCTCCCCCAGCACCACAGAGCCTTTTCTCCTCCTCATTCGGCCCCCTTCCCGAGCTCTTCTGCAATCCCCCACACTCTTTCAACAACTCTCCTTACCTCCCCCCCCTCGTCCCTTGTCCGACCCTCCTCCTCCTCCCCACCCCCTGCACCCAAAGCCTCCTCCCCTACCTCTTCATTAAAAGTGTGGACCTCAAATATCCGGGGCCTTTGCTCAAACCTTTCAGATCTTTCCATACAGGTTGCCACTGACAAACCAGACGTAATCTGCCTAACAGAAACTTTCCTCTCCCAAGACGTGTCTGACTCCCAAGTATCTCTCCCCGGTTACTCCCTCCTCCGATATAACAGATCTGAGCCTCGTCCTGGTTGAGGTGTTGCTCTCTTCATCAAAGACTCTATTCCTCACTCCATGCACTGCTCTCACTCCCCCACACCCCCAGGAATACCTCTGGCTTCAGCTTCCCCTCCACTCCCACCTCATGTTTATATGTGTGCTGTACCGTCCACCTTACAGTGATGACTCCATCTACACGTCACTATCCGAAAACATGGACCATCTTCTATCTTCTCATCCAAACTCTCTCTTCCTCTTATGTGGTGACTTCAATTGTCATCATGCCAGTTGGCTCAGTGTGGGTACCTCTCTCACCTGACATGGCACTTCCACAAAAGCTTTCTGCGACTCATTAGGACTGACTCAATCGGTCAACTTCCCGACCCGGATCTCAACCAATGGTCCTCCATCTCTTCTGGATCTGATTTTGACAAATTTTCGTGACAATATCTGCTGCTCTTCTTTCGCTCCAATCGGTTCTTCTGACCACGTCCTTGTCAAAGTGGACATCACTCTGGCTATTATCAGAGAACCACCTCACCGTTGTCGAGTCTGGCATTTCACTCAATCCGACTGGCAGGATATCCAAGCAGCCATCAAACTTACAGACTGGTCTCCTATCACTACTTTCTCAAACATCAACTCATCCTGGGAATTCTTTCAAAGAAACTTGCTCTCCCTCATGCACAGATTTATCCCCTCTCGTCTTCAGTTGTCCTCCCCTTCCTCCCGCCCTTGGTTTACTGAAGCTTGTGGCGAGGCAGTTGTCCTGAAACAACTTGCCTTTGCCTCATGGAAAGCAAACCCAACTGAGGGCAATCTCATTTCCTTCCAGAAAGCTCAGAACAAGTGTGTATCTACCCTCAGGAGAGCCAGAAAACAATATCTTTCTCTTCTCAAGTCTGAATTCTCAAACCTCTCTCCCTCCTCAAAATCCTGGTGGCGTTTAATCAAATCTGTTTCTGGTGTATGTTCCCCCTCCATCCCCTCCCTTACCTCAAATGGCCACACTGCTGATACTGCACATGAGAAAGCTGAATGCCTAAACTCGGTGTTTGCAGCTAAATCTTGTGTCCTAAACCCATCACTTTCTCTACCCACCTTACCCAGTCCCACCCAACTGTCCCTGGACTCTGTGTCCTTTTCTCCTGACAAGGTGGAGAGCTTGCTTTCAAACCTCGAGTCAGATTCTGCAACCGGTCCAGACGGCATCAGCCCACGTGTCCTCAAAGCCTGCTCTTCTGCTCTTGCTCACCCTTTCTCTGTTCTATTCACCCTCTCATTTGCTCAAGGTCATCTGCCATCTGCTTGAAAATCTGCAAACATCACTGCCCTGCATAAAATTGGTGCAAAAACAGATCCCTGCAACTACAGACCAATCAGCCTTCTCCCAATCATCAGCAATGTTATGGAATCCATCATCGCTTCTGACATGAAATCCTTCCTCTTCTCCAATGGCTTGATTTCTGATCATCAATTTGGTTTCAGACCAGGTCACTCTACTCTGGATATGCTACTTCTGCTCTCCCAACAATGGATGGAAGTCCTCAATGCCAGACAGGAAATCCGAGCCGTATCACTGGACATATCACGTGCTTTTGGCACAGTCTGGCACCCTGCCCTACTCACCAAACTCTCTTCCTATGGTATCCAAGGCCATCTCCACTCATGGCTCGCAGACTTCCTCTCCTATCGCAGTCAACATGTGGCCCTAAATGGAGTTCTCTCATCCCCTCTTCCTGTGCAGGCTGGAGTTCCTCAAGGTAACGTTCTGGGCCCTGTTCTTTTTCTGGTTTTTCTTCAATGATCTCTCCCACTCTGGAAAATCCTCTATATCTCTTTGCTGATGACTCCACCCTCTGCTGTACCATCGGTCATCCCTCAGACCGACAAGCAGCAGCTTCTTCGCTCGCTGCAGGTCTGGATAAAATCTCAAACCGGTCCAACACGTGGAACATGTCTTTCAATCCAGACAAATCTCACACTCTCACTATGTCTCTTCGAAAGGACCGTTTAGAACCCCTCCCCCCATCCACTTTCTCAACAATCCCCTGGTAGAAGTCCTTTCTTTCAAGTTTCTGGGTCTCACTATCTGCCATGACCTTGCCTGGGAAAGTCCCATTTCCAACCTCGCCTCCAAAGCCAGTCACCGTCTGGGAATCCTCGGTCGTGCAAAGTCCTTCCTCGGCCCTCTTGAGCTCCTGACCACTTCCAAAGCTTTTGTCCCGCAGCCTGATGGAGTACTGCTCTCCCCTCTGGGCTGGTGCTTCTGCCTCCCACCTTTCTCGGCTTCACACTTTCGAAACCAGGGCATTTAGGATCATCAGCATCTCCCGCAATGAAGCTGAGTCTTTGGGCCTATCACTCAATCACCGCAGGTTGGTCGGTGGTCTTTCTGTCTTCTACCGTCTCCTCTCCAGCCTCGTCCCCCCCCTGCTCTCTCTGCGATTTGTCCCCACCACATTTCCACAGGGCGCTCCAGGTCCGCCAACAACCCCCTTCTGGTAAAACTACCAAAATCACGAATCACTGCTCACCTTCACTCTTTCATTCCTCTTTTTCCCGCCTTTGGAATAAATTCCCTCACTCTATTCTTTCCCATTCTTCCCTCCAGGCTTTCAAAACAGCTGTTCACCACCACCTCTTATCATCCCCCATCCAAATCCTCGATCTTTTCTACCCCCAATAATCCACCCAAGCCCACTTCCTTCAATTCCCCTGCTTTCCTTCCTGAAAGTCCCTGTAATGTCCATCTTCTCTTCCCCATGTTCCCCATCCCATCCCTCTCCCTTCCACGGATCTCCTCATGTGTCTGTTCCCCACTGTTTTGTCCCTCCCACTCCTGCCCCTCTTGTCTCATGCCCCCTTGCTGTGTGTTGTGTGTTCGCTCTCATACGAGCCTCGACAAGGTATACAAAAAAAAAAGACGAGGTCAAGAATGTTATTCCTAATATTATGTGAAACACCCTGAAACCCATGCCTACAGAAAACGGATTTTTTGGAATGCCGGCCGCATTTTCCATCCAATCATCATGTAACTTTGTTATAAAAACAATGTTTCATAGGTCGGAGCTCCTATGTTGAAAGTTTTGTGTCAATCACTCAAGTGGTTGTTCAGGAAACGAATTTAAAATCGAATATAGTTTTTTTTGCTGTTGACCAATTTCTCCCGAGTTGACCCTCAAATATTTTCATACTAATAAGATGTCGCGTTCGATATATGACGACATAATTACGTATGCAATTATGGTCATAACGAAGGCACCTACGATATCATTTTTTAAAATCATACTTATTCATAGGGAGTACTTGACATGTGCCAAGTTTCAATTTTTTCCTTTGAGCGGTTTCAGAGATACAGAGGTCCAATATTTCTCCTTTTTTCCATCATGGCTGCCACACCACGTAACCTATGACTTCATAATTATAATTAAAGCATTCTTCATGAGTTGTCACACCTACGGTGAAAGTTTTGTCACAATCAGAGAAAAGGGAATATCATAATGCAGGCATGAATGCATGTGCCGGACGGATCGCTTAACCCCGCTTCTCGCTTAGCGAGGGCAGGCTGATTAAGGTGTGGAAGGAAAAAGGTGAAGGCCTCGGCCGATATTCCACACCATGGTCAAGGGTGGTTGTGGATGCCTATTACAAGTTCGTAAAACGAAAATGATCAAACACAACATGAGATGCGATATACTTTAAAGAGATCGCTGAAAATATTTTAACAAATCCACATGGTGGTTGCTGAGTTGTAAGGACTGGGATGTCACGTATGGCAGTTGGTTCATAATCCAGTTGAAGGCAGCAGTGTTAAGGATTTGGAACAAGAGATAATTTAAGGAGACTTCTGGTACTGTCGTACCCATCGAAAACTCTCCAGCCTCACTAAGTTGAGATGCAATGCTCGACATACCCAATTGAACGTTTCTTTTTATCGACTCGTTTGTCTCCCCTTCTGCTGTCAGTCATTGACAGTGACTGCTCAGTAATATCTGAAAACAAACTTTGTATTCAACTCTTAAATTTTCCACTTAGTCCATCTTGATGAGTAGGCTGGCAGGATAGCCTAAAAGTGTGTGCACTCACCATCAGAGCTGTCTCGTTTGGGCTCAAATCCCGACCCAGATACAAGCTGTTATCCTGGTGTCTCGCAGCCAGGGCAAGAATCGATTCGTGTGCAGTGTCTTGGATAAACCTTGAATTGGGTTATCCAACTCCCGCTGTCGGTGGACGTTAAAGATCTCATGGTGTTCTTGGTGAAGAGTTGGCGAGTTATTGCCAGCACCCTGGAACAATTATAAGTGCCTGCTATAACCTACAATGGGCACTACATCACAAGCACAGCTGCCCTTCGAGTAATGATCAAAATCAGCAGGCTGCACACAAAAAAGTATCATAGAATCCTGACCTGTGCATCATTCTGATATCCATTTGTTTTCTTAAATTCTCACTGTCTAAGAGTAGAAAACCACTCAGTACAGGAAGTAAGGGTCTGGGTATGTGATATTTGGAAAAAATGTAGAGTTGACACATTCAAGTGAGTGGAAGGTTGAGGGGAAACATTCTCCAGGAAGCGATTACCCAAGCTGCCATCAGGTCTTTGAGAAAGGAGACAAGTCTAAAAGTTCAGCCTTGACAGGGAGAAGATGAGAGGATCCAGTTGAGAACACCACACTGACCATGGGATTGGAGGAAGTCAGTAATCCATGAGAGTAGGTGGCTTTCAATCATATAGGCAGAGGGTTCAGAGAGCAAAACAAGATGCCAGACAAGGAAATTTTTGCATAGGAGGAGGCCATTCAGCCCATCATGCCTGCACCACCCCAACACCAGATTTTTTAATAAATCCATCAAAACCCCTTCCCTTCGTGTGCAGCCTTGTGGTTGCTACACATTCCACTAACTTCAGAAGGATGACAGGCTGAGTCAACCCCCTAGTGTTAATTCAGCTACCAATGGGGCTTGAACCCAGGATCCTTGGATCCCAAGCCAGCCACCTTAACCGCTAAGCCAACAGCAGGCTTTAACATCCATCCAAGGGGCAGCACGTATTGATGCCTCACCCTGCCTGTGAGACACCGGAATGACAGTTTATGGCTGGCCCGGGATTTTAACCCAGGCAAGACAACTCAAAAGCTCGTGTGGCATGGGGTGGGCATCTCAGACATCCTCTTCCACCCACATTCCCAACCCCACCCCTCCTCCCCTGGTCCACCCTCCTCCTTCATTCAACAACAAAACAAATTCAATCGGACAATCCAGTTTTTTCTGATGAATTTAAAATCGGGAAACTTGGACTCTGCTCAGGTTTCGCTGGTGAATTGCACAATCACCCGATTGACTGTAGAAAAAGGAATGCCAAGGTTCTGAGCGATCTGACTCCACCTTCTGATTGGCCAACAATTCGTCCTCTTTGAAAATCGGAAAGTTTGTGTATTCCCTGGGTTCGAGGCATAATTAATTGTCGTACAAGACCCAGGAACTCGTTTCTGCAAATAAATAGTCGAATATTATTTCAAATCACTGAGTTAAACTGTGTTATACAGATGAAATTAATAAATTTAAGGCGTCTACTTCTGTCATGTGTACAGCAACACCCAATCATGTCTCTCGTCCGTAATTGGAGGGAATAACCAATCAGCTCTCACCTCATCAATTACCCCCAGGGGGCTAGGATTTCAATAAGTCAACACCCATGTTCTTCCAGCCAAAGAAACCTGTATAAAGCAGCCAAGAAAAGCTACACTAGGTAAACCCTTTGCTCTTTCAATCCTGACCCGGGTTCCTCCACCAGTTCCATGTTGGAGGAGGTATGAATTAAGTATCACGTTAAATTAGCATGGTTCATGTGTTTGCATGGGTTAAAACATTTTTTGTCACCAAGGGCCCATTAGAATGAAGTTTTGCTGTTCTTATGTATGCCGTGAGGGGTGGTATAGTTGATATTGGTATTAAATCGGAAGGTGTTATTCCAGGGCCTATTGTCCTCTCTGTGAACCAGGCATAGCACCCAGGCAAGGTAAGGAGAAGGGTGAATATGGGATATGTCGGCAGCTCGTGTTTGGGCTGATAAACCTCCCAATGAACACACAGACCACATTAACTTCTTGTTTGTGCCGATAAGCCCTCCTCCCATACGGAAACATGAGCCACGCCCGTGCTCTGGGTACAAGGCATCTGGTGGGGTGCCAGCCATTTTGAGGACTCGTGAGGACGCGCTGCCATTGGCGCACTGCAAGGCATCGCGTCATTGGTACGGATGTCATCGGTGAGGATACTATGTCCGTGTGGCATCACCACAGAGAACACTTTATCAGGGCGTTCAGGGCAGGGCGTTCACTTTATCACAACCATCGATGCAGCAATATAGACAAACACATACTTGCAGGAAGGGGGAACATTCTGCCACCACTTTATTCAAAATACAAATACAAAGTTTTAGTGGTTTTGCTGCTTAATTTTGTTATACTACATCAGTAAAGGAGTCCGAATGCCAATTTTCTTTACGCTGATCATATTATAAAAGTATACATTGGGTTTCACGATTGATTGCTTTATGCATAACATACTTGGAAAAGAACCAGCATCATAAGAAAGAAAGGGAAAGATACAGTTTTTCAGCTCATGAAGAAAACAAGAAGATGCTGTTTATTGGTCAAAGTTTGAGAGTTGACTCGGTTGATCTGGAAAATGAATCGGAGCCGTTTCCACACTCAAGAATTGTACAAATGCCAAGTCATGCTGCTGCCCTTGTCTGTTGATCTAATACTCCCAGAATGAAGTGTGGCCTGCACACTCAGCTTTTGCAATCAGAAGACCAGCCTGATCTCCTTTCACGTACTTTCCATTGGGTGCACGGATGGCGATGCGGCTCAGGGCGATGAACTCGAACAGGAAAGGTGTGGCCCCTGATGCTAGGCCCACAACATTTCCAGGGCCTATTGACCAAAACTTGCCGTTTGATGCTGCAGACAGTGGATGTTAAACGTATTTTTATGCTGATGTTACTGCAGACAGTGGATGTTAAATGTATTTTTATGCTGATACACATTAAAATTATTATTTATTAGCAATGTATAACTGCAATCTATATATTACTAAAACTCTCATCTTGTATGTATGTATGTTCCCGAAATACAGCCAAAAGGGTACACAATAGCGCAAAAATGTTAGGGCCACCTTACTCACCATTCTCCTGTGATGTGCAGTGTCAAGTTTCGTTCAAATTGGGCAATGAAAAAATGATTAAAAAATCAATTCCCGATTCAGTCAAGTGCTCTTCGGGAGAATTTGATCAATGCAAACAACCTCAGCGGTGTAGGTCGCTGGAGCTATCTTTTTTTTCTTGAAATGATTTATTTTAAAATCTCAAACATTTAATAAAGACAAAGAACGATTTATTTTTAAGCATAAAATAAACATCGCCATTTTGATCGAAGACGTCCGTGTTCATTAATAAATAAAATTGTGTTGAGAAGATTTCGCACAATAATTTCTTTGACTTTCTTTTCTCCGTTTTTTTCACATTGACGCGCAATATCAAGTTTCATTCAAATCGGGCAACAAAAATATTTAATAAAAAATCAATTCCCGATTCAGTCAAGTACTCTTCAGGATTATTTGATCAATGCAAACAACCTCAGCGGTATAGTTTGCTGGAGCTATCTTTTTTTTTCTTTCTTTTTTTAATTTTTGGAAATGATTTTTTTTATCAACCGCTGTCACAACAGGAACCCAACGGGTTCAAGGGTCGTCTCGTACTTTATTAAAACTCGGAGGATTTTCGACTCATGCTGTTGAAGTGCAAGTTACTGTTATTGCTGAGAATAAAAAGGTCTCTTTTACTGAAAACCCAGGTGACTCAAAAACGACCTTCGGGTTGTAGGCAATTTGCCTGCCAGGCCTATTCTACATGTGGTGCCGGTCCACACTTTGTGGTTCACCTTAAAAGAGCAGGTTTTGGGTCACTGATGACTTCGCGTGATTTGAAGGTTGGAATCACATTAATAATCGTTGGGCAATTATTTTCTTACATTTGAAACTCAAAATATGCTAAAATTAACTTTAAGTCAAAACTTTTGTCAGTGATCGAAAAACAGACCGGAATTTACCGAAGAAGCTATGACATCACGTTCTCCGAAAACTTCATGAACATTCGGAAACAGCGTGTGAACAATGGCGAGATGCGAATCAGAAAGTGATTTCAGCGGCGATGAAATTGAGTGTTTTCATTCCGATTATTGCCGAGGACGAGTCGGAGGATGATGGGAATTTATACTATGGAGTTTCTGGCCCCGAGCCATATAAATTTGAGCCACTTGCAAGTGCCACAAAACGGCCTATTTCGTGTACAAGTGGCAGGACTGACTGTCCGGCAGTTCACACTGACAGACTCCACCAGACAGATTGGTTTGTAGATTTTCATTTTCTTCGATGCATAAAATAATGTAAAGTTTGATTCGTCTGTGACTTGATATAATAATTTTTAACCCTCTAGTGACGAGTCACTCAAGAGTCAGAAATAGAATGAATCGATGATGGACCCAAATATATTATACACCGTAGCCTTGACGTTGAAGTCTTTCTGACAGCTGAGCTTGACCCCAGTGAAAGTGAACAGTTAGAACAAACCCCAACTTTCAATAGACTGTTGGGCATATAAATACCAAAACATGTTTAGCCTCAATGGGAAATATTCTACCAAATTTAGAAAAAAAAAGTGGAAATTGATCAATTTTTTACAATTGAAATGAAATAGCCCAATTTGCTGATGCTGTTAAAAAAGTAATTTAATCAACAATAAGTTGATTTGTTGAGAATTTTTTTCATGCTTTTGTTTTTCAGAAAGTTTATTTATGTGTTTTTCCATGTACTCTTTAAGAATACATTTCAACGTTTTTCTCACTTAAACTCAACAATTGATTCTGTGACAGAGCAGTATCTGGAGAACTTGTCAACCAACAACTTTTATTCATAGAGTGGTGATCGGATGTGTTTAAGCCTTCGTAATCCTCGGTTGTGAAATGGTCACCACAAATGACAAGTCTATCCAAAGGGTCCTCTTTATCCGTTTTCTTTGGGGGGAAATTTGCCCGTTTTATTTGTACAAATCTTATCCACTGCCGGCGAATGTTTGATTCCTTCGGGAATCGGTGCGAGCGATTACCCGTTTTCCAGCCATTTTCGCAAAACATGACGAGACACGTACGACGCATGATGTACAAATATCCAAATAACTTTGTTCTACAATAATTCAAAATAAAAAAGGATAATATAGACAGTTGCAGGCTCAAAAAAAGTGAAAGAATGGCCCGCTGAACTGGACACTTCTTCAATGAGCGAGTGAGCGCCGCTTTTTTTTGGAGAACGTGACGTCAACATCCATATATGGGCACGCGGCTGTTTTTTTTTCAACAGCCTCGAGAAATAACAACTTCGGAGTTATATTTCATTAATTTTCCCAATAGTTAGGCAACCACAATAGTTTGCATCAAACTATTTAATGCACATATAATCATATTGATAAATTTTCAGAACATGTTTGGTGACCCGCAATCTGCTCTGTAACGTTTCGAATAGAATTATTATTATCTAAACTTGGTAAACTTTCATACCTGAGCAACATTTACTCAGATCTTGTTCCAAGTACCTGGTGTGTATGAATAATAGGTGACACTTTAGGAGAGCAATGGACTGTATTGGAAAATCGCACAGCATTCAAAACAGACAGGTGCAATCGCCAAGCTCCGTACCCAGCATGCATTGTGCGGTACCCACCACCAACATCCCTCTCGGCATCCCCTGCTGGTTGTAGTGCCACTACATGTAAGAGCACCACATGTAACAGATCTTGCACTTTATTTCATGTCGCCGTTGTTAACCATATTTGCATTAAGCACGTGCTACACATGTTGTTTTATCTCAGCGGATTAGCATCAAGAGCTCGCTCAAGACCCATTTAAGCAGAGAAACGCAGTGTAAAGCAGAATTGGATGAAAACAAGGCAAAAAATACTTCGTATAGGTACAACTAGAAGCAGGGCCATGGAATCCATCATCGTAGCTGACATGAAATCCTTTCTATTCTCCAGTGGCCTCATCTCAGATCATCAATTTGGATTCAGACCAGGTCACTCCACCTTGGATATGCTGCTTCTACTCTCCCAACAATGGATGGAGGCCCTTGATGTCGGACTTGAGAACAGGACCATATCCATAATCATGTCTTGTGTTTTCGATACAGTCTGGCATCAGGTCTTGCTACCCAAACTGTCTGCCTCTGGAATCCAAGGCCATCCCCTTTATCCATTTGCTGATGACTCCACCCTCTGCCGTGACATCCGTCGTACTTAAGATAGACATGCATCAACTTCTTCACTCTCTTCAGACCTTGATAAAATCACAAGTGAGTCAAACACTGGAAATATGTCTTTTATTCCTGACAAATCGCACAGTCTCACAATCTCTCTGAAAGAACGACAATGCAAACCCGAGCATCGACTTTCTTTGCTATCCTCTTCAGGAAGTTCATTCACTCAAACTCATGGGTCTCACAATCAGCCATGATATTTCTTGGGCAAACCAAATTTCAAAGTGGGCCTACAAAGCCGGCCGCCGACTGGATGTCCTGCACCCTACAAAGTCCTTCGTTGCACATCTGAACTCCTATGCATTTGCAGGGCCATCATCTGCATCTTGATGGTGTACTGCTATCCCCTCTGGGTTGCCTCCACTGCTTCAACTTGCTTAGCTTGACCCTATGGAAACCAAGCACTTCAAGTTCATTTCGAATCTCCCACGTTGAAGCTGCATCATGGTGGCGTATCACTTTCCCATCACAGACAGGTCCGTGGTCTCTCTGCCCTCCACTGCGTCCTTTCTGATCTTGCACCTTTTGTTCTGTCCGGGGTGTGGGTGGGGGAGTGGTGGATGGGGGTGTGGGTGGGGGAGTGGTGGATGGGGGTGTGGGTGGGGAGTGGTGGATGGGGGTGTGGGTGGGGGAGTGGTGGATGGGGGTGTGGGTGGGGGAGTGGTGGATGGGGGAGTGGTGGATGGGGGTGTGGGTGGGGGAGTGGTGGATGGGGGTGTGGGTGGGGAGTGGTGGATGGGGGAGTGGTGGGTGGAGGAGTGTTGGGTGGTGGGGTGGTGGGTGGTGGAGTGGTGGGTGGTGGCGTGTTGGAGTGCTGGGTGGTGGGTGGGGGAGAGGTGGATGGGGGTGTGGGTGGTGGAGTGGTGGGAGGGGTGGTGGAGGGAGGGAGTGGTGGGAATAAATAAACACAGAGGGTTGATTGAAGATGGGGAAGATTGTGAAGAGCAAGGGGTCAGATAGGAAAACAAGATGTCAGGTAAGGAGAAGAGTAAAATTGAAAGATATACTGTTGTTGATTCTCATTTCCCTGAAGTGGTTTTCAGGATC
Source organism: Eptatretus burgeri (assembly GCF_056783735.1). Taxonomy (NCBI): domain Eukaryota; kingdom Metazoa; phylum Chordata; class Myxini; order Myxiniformes; family Myxinidae; genus Eptatretus; species Eptatretus burgeri. Next base: position 36,635,161 of record NC_140977.1, on the reverse strand, counting down.
CGATTTGATAATTTTCCAGGGATGGGGGGGGGGGAGAATAAAATTGACAAACATCATGGGGTTTATTTTTTTGTTGTTGTTATTTCTGACTTTTACGACTCACAAGCTATACATAACAAGTGCCATAATGCTGAAAAGTCAAATTACAATTAAAAATAGCCCCATAGGGGACAGACAGTTATTTCCCCAACAGGCGGGGTGAACATGAGGGATTAGGGGAAAGGGGCCTTAACCCCTCCCTTGAAGTGGTACATGGGGGGCATAACTTAATTTTACAGCATGGTCCTTATGTTTCATGAAGAGTTTGGTCTGCATCTGACCGTCAGTTTCTCATATTTTAAAATATATTACCTGAATTTGAGGCGAAAGCCCCCCTTTTCAGCCTTTTATAGGGGACAAATGCTGATGGAGGAGAATAAGGGACAAATGCTGATGGAGGAGCACAACCCCATGAGACCTTACTGTTCTGATGTATCGTACCAAATTTGGTCCATATTGGTCTTGTAGTTTGTGAGGAAAATATGTTTTCGTGAATATGAGGGATTAGGGGAGGGAGGCCGTTCCCTCTTTCTGGGGGAGATATGGCCATAGGGAGCACAACTTAAGATTAGGGCATGGTCCCAATGCCTCTGGCGAGTTTGGTCTCGATCTGTCTGACAGTTTCTCAAAAGAAGACTTTTGAATAAAATACTAATATTTTGGGTAAAACTCCCCTTTTACCCCTTTTACAAGGGACACGGATGGGGAGCACAACCCCATGAGGCATTGCTGTCCTAATGTATCGTACCAAATTTGGTCCATAATCGGTTGGGTAGTTTGTGAGAAGACATTTCAGTCAAATGTTAACTGACTGATGGACGGACGGACGGATGTACATGTACGACGTACGGACAGACAGCCGGTCACCGAGACCCACTCGATGAGCGTATTTCGGAGAAATAACCTAAAAATATGGCAAATACATTTCTCACTGGAAAAAAAACAAGAAGTAATGAAACAATAATCTTGGATCTATTTAAGCTCCACATGTTCAGGTTCAAAACTTATAAAACACTTGAATCAAAGTATGACAGGACAATAAGGGATATTTATTTTAAAATGTCGGATCGAATTACACCAACGTAATGACAAAGTCGTACGTAGTCGATTTAAATTGGTTAATTTGCTCTGCTTCATAATGTCACAAACAGTTTTATGACGTCACAATAACGGATAAGTGGAATCCCATCCGATCCACTTTATTCACCCGAACAGCACGATTCGGATCCGGTGCAACCAAACTCCATAACATTTTTTTTAAGTCATGTTTACCACGACGTCCTGCTGATCTTGTACTCTTTTGGTGGTTCGATCAAGATTTTTAAAATCAGTTTGTGCTCAACACAGATGCAGCATACATTTATCATTTTTAAATGTCAGATGTTAAAACTTCACCAATTCAATCACTGTTAATACAAAAACCTTTTGACAGGGGTGGGGGATAAATTTACCCCCCCCTCCCCAGGCCAAGGATCGCAATGTCAAACCAGAGCCAGGGAACTCCCTCCCCACCCCTCCCCCCCCCAATCAAATCGCACCCTGCTGGTTTGTATAAAATATATTGAAACAAAGAAGGAAATCTAAAATGTGCAGAGAAGATTCTCAGGAGTGTTGCGTTCACTTACTGTGACTTCAGATTCAATGCGGAAAGCACGCAATGTCGTGAAGAACATCGCACAGGCGAAATTGCATCTTCCCCTGGTTCTGTGTTCAGTATTGGGGTTGACGACCCAGCGATGGCCAGGGAAAGGAGCAGCATGCTCACTATCAGCAACTTCATGGTCCTGCAGACATATTGGATTGGGTTTTGTGATGCAGGTATCCCATAGATTATTGTCATTTTGGAAAAACAACCAAAGTTTGTATAACATCGAAGCATACTTCAAAAATACGTGTTACCCACTGATGTCAAACAAGAAAACCTGTTGTTTCCAGTGTTGAGGAGGTTGTCTTATTTGATTGAGTGGTTTGAATTTGAGGGACTAAAAAAAAAAGTGCACAAAGGCAAGGGTCATGGAAAAGCTCGAACATAGAATTGATCAAGATGCATCACAATAAAGGGAACAATGCAAGAGGGAGAAAACACCGACAGCAAGGTTGAGAGACAAAATAGAGGGAAACTTGGATAGATGAGGGATATGGGGAGGATTGAGGGGTTGAGAAAGATGCACAGAGTGAAAAAAGGTACTTAGAAAAGCAAACTCTCAGGAATGAAGCACATGAAAGGTGGAAAGAGTAGGGCATGAGGAAGGTTATTGTGGATAGCAAAGATCATGATTGATTTTGGATTGGGGATGATCTGAGATGAGGGTGAACTGGGGTCTTGAAGGCGTGGAGGGAAGAATGAGATCGAAAAGAATGTGCAAATTGCTTCCACAGTCTGGAGAAAAAACAAAGAGGAAAGATGAGTGGAGATGTGTAGTGATTCTTGACTTTGGGAGTTTCATCGGAACAGGGTTGCTGGTGGACCATGTGCACCCTGCAGAAATCTGGGGCGCAGAAATCGCAAAGGGTAAAAAAAAAACCAGAAAGGAGGAGGTGGAAGATAGAGAGACCACCAACCTGTCTGCGATGGGAAAGTGAGAGGTCCATCGACTCAGCTTCATGGCGGAAGACTCCAATAATCTTGTCGGCCTTGGTTTCCATGACGTAAAACTAAAAAAAAGTGTCAAGCAGGGGCACCTACCCAGAGGGGAGAACAGTGCTCTATTAATCTGAAGATGAAGGCCTTGTATGTGAAGAGGAGTTGCTGTGTGCCAAGGAAGGATTTTGTTGAGGCTCAATGGGATCATGAGGTTGTAGATGAGCGTCCCATCCTTGTTTTCAATCACTGCTTTTGGTTCACGTTTCCATGAGATTTTTTTGAACTGGGATATCAAACCAAGCTGTTAGGTCAACGACCAAGATGGCTTTACACCAAAGAGGTCAACGATTGACCGTATCCTTGTTCTTCGGGTCCTCACCGAACGCATGTCGGAGCGTCGATCACCCTTTCAGTTGAGGTATGAATACGTCGATGTATTTGAGAGAAAACTGTTCATTATCCATCATACGTGTACACGGAGAGCACCAAACCACCATGAACACCAATTGTGTAATTGAAGAAGCCCGGAGAGTGCCGCTCTACCAGAGTCGGTTATATCACTCTCTTATATAGTCGGTTTTATTTTTGGACAAATGCTTATCTCGCAATTGTCCTTTCTTTCAACCTGAACAGCTGCCTTTAGCAACTGGCTTATGTTCTTCAACAACCATGAATCAAGCAAAATAACGAGGAAGCAAAGTTACTCCCTAATGCTTCTAACAGCATTCTTGCGGATTACTCAAGATTGACCCCATCCTTATCTTCTACACACAGCATTCCAATGTTCCTTTGTGAACATCAAGCAGGAATATATTTTAATTAACTGCAGGCGAGTGAATTGAGTTGGCAGAACCAAAGCTTTAACAAAGGTACGAATCCCAAAACGCAGACGAGAGTTTCGGCAGGGGCTGCTTGCAGCTTATGTTGATCTCTGTAAAGCGTTCGATTCAGTGAATCGGGATGCCCTCTGGAGGATTCTTGGCCTTCGTGG